>NW_028301566.1:1202500-1287500 GCF_042242905.1 Orbicella faveolata
ACAGCGAAACTGTCTCCATCAAGTTTGGTGACAACTACACGGACAATTCCTAGAATTTCCACGTCTTCATTGCTTAGGTCAACGGCCACCTCCAGTGCAAAAATTGATTGGCATTCCACTGCTTGGACTGCCCCGCCATTGCAGAGCACTGGTTTTGAATCACATACGATTAGCGCTTCACCAACGGCTACCAGCATCATCAATACCACAGCCACTGCTACACTGCCACCTACAGTCCACGGTAATACTCAACACTGATAATTAACACAATAATAATAAAGGATTGTTGTTGTTGTTAATAAACGACAACAATGACGATTATAATCAACAATGATTTAGATAAACATATACAGGCAAAAACTAACGATAGACAAATCCGACGTTTCGGCGACATCTTGGCGCCATTGTCAAGGGAAACTAATTAAATATGCGATTTCAAGAGTAACTAAGAGTTCAGAGTTTCTAATTTGCATAAGTTAGACAAAGACTTAAGCGCGAACTGAGTCTGATTGTACATTTAAACACGGTCGTAATTGTTTAATGAGTAACATCTCATTAATGAGACAATCAAACTTGTTGTGGCATTTTTTCAACACGCTAAAACAATTGCGAAGGTCATCCGGAATCCTGCCTGCGTGTCTATTATCATAGTGATTGCGTACTGACGAGGTCTTGCTTCTATGTCCTTGCTAGCCAACGTATTCATGTCGTCTATTGAAGAGAAATTAGATGTTGAGGGCAAGCTGCCACCTTACTATCGTCGATATGTTGACGACACATTCACTGTGATGCCCGATTTGTCTACAGCTAGGGACTTTCTTAACACCCTCAACCATGTTCACCCCGCCATCAACTTCACTATGGAGGTCGAAAATGATGGAATGCTTCCCTTTCTCGGTACTCAACTCCTAAACAGAGCGCCTCGTATTGAAACTAAAGTGTTTGTGAAGCCAACAAACAGTGGTCTGCTTCTCCATTACCACAGTCATGTCGATAATAGGTACAAGCGCGGACTATTGACAACTATGCTCGATCGCGCACATCGCCTGTCTTCGTCATGGTCCTACTTCACTGAGGAGTGCGAACGACTGAAGTCTGTTTTCTCTAAACTGAAATATCCCAAGCACCTTGTTGACTCCACTGTCAAAACCTTCCTAAATTTAAAGGTCGCTGACCAGCCCTCATTACGGTCCAGATCTACGACAGAAAACACTACTCGGGTTGTCATACCCTTTAAAGACCAGGAGTCTGCTAATATCGTGAAGACACAGTTGAAAGATCTCAGTGTGAAGCTGCAGACTAGTGTTCAACCGGTGTTTACGAGCCGCAAGATTGCCCAGGAGTTCCCGACAAGCGAACCTAAGCCTCAGCTCATTGATCAACAATGCGTTGTGTATAACTTCAAGTGTGACCAGTGCGATGCTGGTTATGTCGGTTACACCCGTGGCCATCTGTTCGTACGCGTTGATGGACATAGAAGCAAGACCTCGTCAGTACGCAATCACTATGATAATAGACACGCAGGCAGGATTCCGGATGACCTTCGCAATTGTTTTAGCGTGTTGAAAAAATGCCACAACAAGTTTGATTGTCTCATTAATGAGATGTTACTCATTAAACAACTACGACCGTGTTTAAATGTACAATCAGACTCAGTTCGCGCTTAAGTCTTTGTCTAACTTATGCAAATTAGAAACTCTGAACTCTTAGTTACTCTTGAAATCGCATATTTAATTAGTTTCCCTTGACAATGGCGCCAAGATGTCGCCGAAACGTCGGATTTGTCTATCGTTAGTTTTTGCCTGTAAATGACGATTATGCTAACGATTTTCACTATAATTTCATAACTGTGTTTCATAACTTTTAGACCTGCACCGTTCATGAGGTATTAACGCAAGTATAAGTGTTGTTCCACTTACAACTTTAGGGCCTCCAGTAATCGTCAAATTTGAAGAACAGCGTGTGGTAAATATTGATGAGATGGTACAAGTCAAATGTGATGCCACAGGACACCCACGTCCCAAAATTCACATGACGTTTAACACCCGGTCTGTTAAGGACGCGGAGGATGTGACCGTGACGTCACCGGACTCGGAAACTGAGATCGAATTCAAAGCTATAAGGAATTCGGAAGTCTATTGTGAAGCAACAAATGAAGTTGGCCGAGATAAGCGCAAAATGAAAATACTGGTTAAACGTAAGTAATAGTTTGTATTTTATTGTATTTTGAGATTGGTTAATCCATTTATCACAGTTTTACTGCAAGCAAAAATTACTGAAAGGAAGTGAAAGGAATCATACATTGCTGATCATTCGTGAGGCATTAATAATGGTAATTGAACTGAGTGGAGTGCAATTTGGTCTGAAATCGTACGCGTGATTTCAAAATCGAACGAGCGCGCAGCGCGAGTTCGATTTGAAATCACAAGTATGATTTCAGACCAAAATTGCACGACACGAAGTTCAATTGCCACTTTATTAGATCCATTTTGAAATCGCACAATTTTATCGCCTTAATTTTTAGATTTTTGGTGTATTGTTCTAGTAGCCGGTTTGTTAAAAAAAAAAAGAAGCGGAACCGGAAACGCCTTTACGTCTCATTTAGTATGCGAAATGATGTCATGTGACGAAAACTCATCCGAGCATGACAAAGAAACAAGCGGTTTTGAAGTGAGAACGAGAATAGTATACCTCAGGTATAAAAGTTCAATTCTCGTTGCCTGAATCAACGATGGAAGGTCTTTCTTTCTTCTGTGGTTGAGGCTGAGACTTTTCATTGTCTTTGGAGAAGGAATTTGAAGGTGCATCCTGCGTAATTCTGCGATGGATTTCTTTTGAGTTGTGAAACTCGAGTGCACGATGCCCAGTGGATGGTACGTTTTTTTTTCTTTCATACCGTTTAATGGCATGATTTTCAGGGAGTCCAGCTCGTTATCATCTCCGTTTCTTTTTGTGACCTCGGCGAAGGACTCAATACTCAGGACCTTGTCAAGTTCTTGCGGCGCCATTTGTTTGAAGATATTTCCAAGATGGCGGGACTAGCACCAGCTTCATAAGATGTTCATTCATTCATTGTTTTGTGGAGCGGGGCGTATTTTGACTATGTTTAGTCACAGCGACAGAGTTGAGCTCTTTTGTTGCTTCGTTTGAAACTACCGGAAACCTGGAAACATCTAACTTCTTGAGATGGCCCTGAATTTGTTGTTGTGTGGTTTTCGTTTGTTTATGTTTTACTGGACTCGGTATCATACGGATTTTGAGCAGATGTTGAAGAAAAATCGCCAAAATATTCGTCAAAATGGACACTGAAAGTTGGAAACTTCCATTAAAGTAGGTGTTCAGCCTGAAGAAGCTCATAATCGTCATTTAGAAACTGTAATTAATTACATTCGTCAATTTTTTTGGAAAAAAAAAGAACAGTAACAACCAAGTTTTGGCAATAGTAGTTGCTAAATTCTCCACACAATGGCTTTTTACCTCTCATTTTCCTGAAATTTTATTGTTTAGTTTAAACTAATATTGAAATCTGATTGGTTGTTTTGTTTTCCTGTGCCATTCTCAATGGCTGAGAAAGAGATGCGATTTAGAACAAAAAACAGTGCGATTCGTGAATAAATCGCACCATTGAGAGCCAATCAGATTGCAAGGATAACCAGTGATTTCAAAATGGATTTAATAAAGATTGTAATCTGTGTCAAGACTGTATTGATATGTTATGACGGATGGTGAAGATCCATGAAGACTTGAACATAGCAGCGTGCAATACGCAACAATGACTCTATAAGCACAAGATGGCAGCGGAGCCATACTGTTTTAAAAAATTGGCCTCTCTCAATTGCACACAATATCATTTTAATGCTGATTGGCCCAGAACATAAATGGATAATATTTGTTTGCATCCAATTTTCCACCCAGAAAATGGAACAGAGTACCTGCTACTGAAAGTGGAATTAATAAAAGAGGACTTTGATGAGAACATGAAAAACAAGGGTTCTAAAGAATTTCAGGACATGGCTGAAAGGATAACCAAAGAGGTAAGTGCATTGAGAATCGCAAATTGATCTTCATGTCTTTATTAGTACCAATAAGACCCAGAGGGATCTTCTGTTACCTGTAAATATTTGCCCTTTTTTTCTCACCAAAAACCTACCCAACCGAGAGGTTTATATTGTATTCGTTAACAAACTAAACACAGCTATAGTAAGTAAATGGAATTTCTAACCTTTCATTGCATTACGTGTTCGCTAAAAGTCAAAAGGGTGAGGTGAAACAGTAGATTGTCCTAATGATGCATAGCATGATTGTTCATCCTCCTCCTCGTCCTCGTCCTCTTCCTCCTCCTCTTCCTCCTCCTCTTCCTCCTCCTCTTCCTCCTCGTCCTCCTCGTCCTCGTCCTCGTTCTCGTCCTCATCCTTGTCCTCGTCCTTGTCCTCGTCCTCATCCTCGTCCTCTTCCTCTTCCTCTTCCTCCTCCTCTTCCTCATCCTCCTCCTCTTCCTCGTCCTCCTCCTCGTCCTCCTCGTCCTCCTCGTCCTCCTTGTCCTCCTCGTCCTCCTCGTCCTCCTCGTCGTCCTCGTCGTCCTCGTCCTCGTCCTCCTCGTCCTCCTCGCCCTCCTTCTCCTCCTCCTCCTTCCATATAGCCCCCAGTGGGGGATAGGGCTGCATAGTCGGCTAATTGTTAAGATATCATTTTTGCATTGAAGGTGCGGTCTGTGTTGGGCCCTCTTCCTAGTTTTCTTGATGTGAGCGTGGTGAAACTCAAGTGAGTTATCTATGTCACTTCAGTTACTTTATTGCTAGAATTGGTCAATGATATCAAAAGAAAACAACTTTACATATTAAGAGTAACAACTGACTTGTTCATCACTTTCAAATTCGTAAAACTAAAAGTCAGACTCTTGTGAGTTCTTTATACTAAAATGTGTGTGAAAGTGGCGTTGCTTGTGATTAAAAACACTACAATGTGCACGGTAGAGAGTGTTAATTAGGTACTAAATAGTTTTGCTTTGATTTCTTGGATAAAGAGTATTTTGTAAATTAAGCATTCACATTTCTCACGACATTTCTTAAGGATGGTAAATTTTTCCCGAAGATCTTTGTTCCTCTGATTATGGGTGTCACGCAGGTGTTGTCTAATAGCGGAGTGCTTGTGTTCCTCAATGCGTTGGAAAAGGTGTCTGCGTGCATAGCAAACGTAATCTGCATTACACAGATCACATTCGAATTTGTAGACAACACTTTGTTGATTTATTGACGGTGGTTTGGCCTCTGCTACTTTTTACTTATATCGAAAGCCTCCGTTATTAGAACTTTACATATTGTATGGATAAAGTCTCAAGGAGAGTTCAAATAGTCAGTGAACTCTCCTGACTTGGTGCGCAACATTGGAGTGTCTCAGAAGTCTGCCGGAATAGCCACGAGTCATTAAACCGTATACTTAACAATTATTCAACGAGCGCACGTTGGATATGAGATGATATGAGATGCGCATAGCGCTGAGTTTGCTATAATCATCTCATATCCAACAAGCACGAGTACAGTAATTGTTTTATTAACACCCCTCACCCCCCAAACAGAAAAGAACGGAAAACTAACGTAAAGTAAAAATAATAACGCCCCCAAAAATTACGCGTACCCTTACCATATTTGTGGAGCATGGTATATTTTGCTCATGTACCATGATGGCTAAGCCAGTGAAAACTCCTGAATTGCATTATCCAATGATCCACTTTTTAATAATAGTTAGTAGTCGCTTCTCACTAATAGGTACTCTATATATAAATACGGAGGCGGATTACTACTACGAGCTTTCTAATAGACCAATTTTGATATATTACAATTCAGCCTAAAACAATTCACAAACTCTGTAGTTATTCCCCAGAGCCTCGTGCTGAGTTCTGTTGTTTTAGGCTGAATTTTAATGTATCGAAACTGGTCTATTGGAATGAATTTACGGTGTTTGCTATTAGCTACTCAAATTTGTTTTCAGTCCAGGCTCAGTGAAAGCAGACATTTTGGTAAAAACACTCCAAGACACTGACGATTCAGTAAGAAAAAGGCTGAAGGCAGAGGTCGACAATGCAAAGATTGGAAACTTAGCAGTGGACCGCTACTATTACACTATTGAACAAAGCCAAGGTATGACATTGCATGCTGTTATACAGCTTGAGGTTAGTTGCGCCTTTACTGGTTGATTTCTGGTCACATGGCAATCGCTAAAGCCAAATGTCGCCCGCTCTCTCACTAATCAGAGGCTACCTTAACTTGGGGATAACCACAAGCTGGGATATTTTGTCTGTAGTAAGGCTGGTAAATCGCTTTTTTAATGGCGAATCTATTTTTAACCATAAGCAGAAACGAGGCACATACAACAGACGCACCTTTCCCGCCGCAAAAGCTGGGAATGCGAGCGTGAAAAAAATATTATGTCATTGGGTGGCACAATGTAGTCACGTGCTTTTCCCTTGGGTTCTGTTATTTTCGCTGTCGCAGAATAAAGGTACGCGGTAGGCGTTTTATCTCGTTTGAGGTAAAGCGGGCGAGAATTTGAGCCTGAAAACCATACCGGCCTGCACAGCCCATATAGCTTATACATGGGAGTACCCTCTATCTACCCTCCGGGTTTTCGGGAGCCGTTATTTTCGTGTGGGTCGTTACTTTTGGAATTCTACGGTAATGGGGTGTCCGTAATAGCGGGGTGTCTGCAAGGCGAGAGCTTACTGTAATACATTTTACATTATAATAGTAAATGAACCAAAAGATGGACACTATTTGATGACATGGCTTCAAATAATACCAAAATGTGTCTTGAAGTTATATTGTGAAGCCTGGAAATTTTCTCATTTGCTTTCCTTTTTCGCGACCTCGAGAACTAGACTTTTGTAAGATCACTTCGATTGTGCTTTTCGGATGAAAAATAACAAAAAAAAAAAAAGGATTGATGGATTTTTCAGAATCGTTAATTAGCCAAAACTGATGAACCCGTAAGTTGCCTGAACCGCCCTTCACAGGAATCTTACAATTGGAACGCAAAGAATGGTTGCACAGAAACGCGAAGAATCCTTACACAGGAATGCAGCGAATTCACCCCATATCCACGTGTCCACATGACTATAATCACACTGTATCGAGACACCTTTAAAGACTCGTGAAATTTCTTTCCATCTCGCGTTATTGCTATACATTGAACTCCAAAATTATGACTAAATAATCACTGGCCCCTTGGGAAACAATTCGTTTCTCGGAGAAAAAAAAAACTGTTTCCCTAATGAACAGTAATTAAGTGTAATGACATACCGTAGAAAAAAGTAATGACATAACATTCATGACATGGCATGCTTTATGCTTAAAATGTTAGTTTTTGATTATTCGCCTCCTTATCTACATAGGTTGTCCATCTACGTTTGAAAATGTGACGTGGAATGATGCAGTTTATGGCGATTTTGACGTACAGCCATGTCCAAGAGGAGCGAAAGGTTAGTCAAGCTATCCTCTACCACTTTTATATGAGCTAACAGAGAAATCCAGAAGCCGAAGCGCTGGTCTGCGTTTCTATTCCGGGCCTTTGTCAATTTAACTTTTATTTTATGTTAAGGTTTTGCCAAGCGAAACTGTTCTTCCGGGGGGTTCTGGTACTACCCGGACTACACAAGCTGTAAAAGTGTTGAGTTTGAAAACCTCAGAAATCAGGTCAGTTTTGAAAGTGATTTGCTGATAATTTACATCTGTTGAATTACACTTACCAGCATGCTTTTCAGGTCAATATGCATCCCAATAGTAATAAGAACAATAAATAACAGTTATTCGTTTAAGGCGAATAATTGTTTTAGTATAATTTGGTATAATTTTCAGTGGTGAATATCATGAGCTACAAAATAACGGGCTAAGGCATAGAAACACACTCTCTTCTTGAAAGTGTTGTGCTGTGTCGGTGGGCAGGAGTATCAGTTAGCTATTTAGGTCAATTTAATTGCTGCAGCGAGTCTGTGAAGCAGTCGTGTCGAGGGTTAGCCCGTCATCGGAGCAAGAGTGTCGAAAAATCGAAACATCAGTTTCAAAGAACTCGTTACACAGATGAATGTACCAACCTCAAGTCTATAATCCACAAAGTGCTTTTCAAATTCTGCCCTTGTCCCTTAGAAAATAGCTAAATAACCCTTGTGAAACCCATATGTGATAGTTTCCTCCTTACGATATTTTGCTATTGGTAATACACCTTATTCCAAAATTGCAGCCAGTTTATTATTCTTTTGTTTACATGGTAATTAGCCCTCTTTGCCTCGTCAACACGTACAGAATACAAAAGCAGTTTTGAAGTGAAAATGAGGCAAAGGGGGCTAATAAACATGCACACTAAAGAATAATAAATTGACCGCCATTTTGGAATAAGATGTATAGTAACAAATTATTTACACCAATTACTAGTCCCAAGGGTCACAGTAAGTTTTGTTTTCCCGAGAATCTCGCTGTGTAGCTGGAGTTTAGTGTATAGTAATAAAGCAAGAAGAATTACCTCTAGGATACAATCAAGATAAAGGACACCTGAACATTTGTACATTCAAATTCAAGTCGTAGGAGCAAACTAACCCTAAAGAGGGTCAGTTCTTTGATATAAGTTACGTAATGCATGAATGTAGAATTCCAAATAACTTTTCATGTGGACGTAAATTGATAAATTCAAGCGTGGATGGTGAATGTTTTATTCTCATTTTGAACATCTGCTTACAGTGCGACGCTTTAAACGTTCGAATTTTAAGTTCAGAAGTCTTCTTATTGGCAGCTGTGTATTTTCGGAAAGAAAATGTCAAGTCAAAGTAACCTGTGGCTAGTATGGAGAGCTGGCGACAGCTTTTTAATTGTACGCCCATCGGGCACCATTAACAGCACGCCTTAGATTAGCTTCATAACAATGTTTGTAAGCAGATTTCATTGTGTGTTTTCATTGTATCTTGTTGGGGCTGCAGGTCAAGCAATATACAAGTGGTATCGTAAATAACGAAAATGTAGAAAGGAATATCCTAACAAGCTTGGAAAATCTGTTTAACTTGTCGACACCAAATGAGGACTTCGCAATGATGGCAGGGGATGTTGCTATAAGCGCAGAAATATTGGAATTCATCGTTGATTATATTACTAAAGAAAACCAAGATGACGCTCACAGCTCCACCGAAGTCAAGGTAACATGTATGTTTGTATGTTACTCTAAAAGCAAGGATTTATTTCCCCAAAAAGAGTGAGGTTAAGATGTATTTTAATATTTAAACATTGACTAAATTGCTTTTTGTTCATCAGTCAGTGATCAGAGAAATGAATGAGGCAAACTTGTTCAATAAGATTTTTATTATTATTTTATGAATTTATTTGATTCGTGGTCAATCAGATCAAAGCATAATGCTTGTTAATCAAGTTCCTCACAGATAATTATCGGCCCTGACTCGTCCAACTTGTTTTCCTGTGCCTGAGGGTGCGCCCCCCCCCCGCCCCCCGTAGTCATCTGATGTTTACTTGCTCATCTATTTCATCTACTAGTTCCGGAGCCGTACTTTCTTAAACGTCTTCGTATGGATGCGCTGCGACGGTCAGCACTGATATCCATCTTCTTTTCCTTTTATTGCAATTAAGAAACGATCTGGAAGCGGCAAACAGAACATTTGACGTTCTAATAATTATTTTTCTCTTTAACAGCATGTTATCAACGTTGCAAATAGCGTTCTTCACAGGAATAACGAACAGGAGTTTATAGTCGCTCAAAAGGTGCTGTAAAAATCGTGTTTGAATTTTTGTAAAAACCTTCAGAGTGTTTCAGTATTTATTAGCATTCACAATATCCAACCTAAAGTTTCTTACTTTTATTCGTCTTTAGTTGCTACAGACGGCATCAAGATTCATAAGAGTTCTTGAGACATATGGTCTCCAGGCTGCTCGGGTAACTTCATTTGAGGGCGACAGGAATCTAGAAATATTTATATCCGAGAATGTTGGTAAGTTATTTATATATGTTATGGAGATACGAGCAAAGAACTAACTGAACTGACCTGATTCGACGGCGAGAACTAGATAAGAGTTTTAAGATAGTGATACCCTCTAAATTATGCGGAAAATATGCAAGCGATGCACTCAATGGCCGTTTTTATACTAAAGACGCATTATCCGTCTGGACGAACTTGGGCAAACATTTGTAGTTCGTCTGGTTATGCGTCTCTAGTATAAAAACGGGCACAAGACGTATTATGCGTCTAGACGAACTATCTCTCCTAGCTCGTCGTTCAAGACGAATTTCGAAGTGTAGTTCGTCTAGACGCATAATACGTCTTGTGCCCGTCTTTATACTAGAGACGCATAACCAGACGAACTACAAATGTTTGTCCAAGTTCGTCCAGACGGATAATGCGTCTTTAGCATAAAAACAGCGAGGACGCATTGTCCTTCTGGACGGATAATGCGTCCTCTAGTGTAAAAACGGCCAATTACAGTGTCTTACTAGTTCAGTTTAAGAGAAAATCATGATGACACTTGTTATTTTTGGTAACAGTTATGGGTGCTGGTAAAGCCGATCCCGAGAGTATCTCAAAAGATGTCATTTTTCCAAACTACGAGTGGGCCGAATTGGCAAAAGTTCAACAACAATGGAATGTCACCACGTTCGTGGTGTTAAGCCAGAAAGTAATCAAATCCATGAATCCTGGTAAGTCAACGGAATGTTAATTTGCTTTACTTACTGTATAGTAAAAAGCAAAAAAGTAAATGTAACCCGATAAGCGCGAGCAAATACGAGCTCTTTTTACTCTGAGTGTCTGAAGGCTTTGGTTTTACCGGAGACTTAACAATAATGATTAGTAGAATTCTAATTGGACACTGATGCAATTGCTGCAATCTGATTGAGTGATCGCACACTATCAGCATATATCACTATTAGCGTACAGTGCCTGGAGGTCGTCTACAAAATGACGACGGTTCGTTGGTTTTCTAAAGTTTTGAAGGAAAATTTTAATGCAAATGGATAATTAAATTCCTGAGAAGACGAAAAGAAGGACAGTAACGATTTCTTCACTTGAAATTATTGAAAAAGAGATGCGCGAGCGCACCAACTTCAATTTCAAATGACAATTCAATCCGAGCGATCTTTCTAAAACATAAAGTTTAATAATACTTCGAAAAGTAAATTTCAGTTAGAATTCTACTAAAACAATTAGATTATTTGCTATCTCCTCATAGAAATCTCGAGCTCATAATCCAATTGTTAATTAGAGTACTACTTCAGGTTTCCAGATTTAATGACTGTCCTTGAGTTTGCTTTCAAATATGTCGGTATGTATTGTAAGAGCTCGTTTCAATGTTTTGCACGGATTCCAGTAAAAATTTCCATTTGTGCTGTCAAGAACGTCGTTATGACTGCATATCATTGAGGTAATTTGTATAAGAAATCACATGATTTCGACTCCGATTATTTAGAATAAATTAGCACAAGTAAATTTTTGTAAGACCAAAAAAGCATTCAACGAGCCCGTAGGGCGAGTGCAATTGGTCGTCGTTGAAACGTTTACGAGAGCTTATTTATTGCAAATGAAATGATAATAATCATTTGATTACTTGTTAATTTTAAATATGCAGTATAATTTCAACTTCAAATTTCTGTTTGGAATTAACTGACACGCTCTCACCCAATCAGCGTGCTGAGAGTTTTGCATGTATATTACTACTAACAATATCGAAATACGGTGTTATTTCTGATAGAAGACTTTGAACCATGTCTTGACAGATTCAGTTCTCAAAAGTTATCTTTCCTAACTACATAAGTAATTTTGTTCATCTTGATTACAAATCATGTCCAAATTTCATGTCTAATTTTGTCTGTTTTTATATTTTATTTTTTGGCTTTCAAGGTAAAAACGGAATAAGATTTGCTGGCTTCTTATATAGAACACTCACCAGGATCCTTTCTTTTGAAAGGTGGGTACAGTCAGTCAAATCGCAATACTATTTACTTCACTATTTACTGCCAAGGTAAACTGAGAGGAACGATAGACAAATCTAACCTTGCTTTGAACAACTAAACAAACGGAAGAAAAAAAGACATTTTTAACCTTGGAAAGGGATTTAGCACAAGCACTGATACGGCTGAACATACAAACATCAAAAACGCATATAATAAATGAACAAGAGGCTAGGTCAGAGGGAGGGGGACCAGTGGACTTTTAACCATGCAGGAAACAACTTCAGCTTTTTGTCAAAACGGGACAACTCGGAATTCAGTTTTTCACGACTGGCGCCTTAGATGTTTGGCCAGGCTGGCTCCTTAAGAGAGTGACATGGTGTTAACTTGTGCAATCTTACATTTTTAGTGCGTATAGTGACAAAGGTATGGCCTTTGAAATCAACTCAGCAGTAATTTCTGCCTCCACGGACCCAAAACCAGATTCCAAATTAACCGATCCCGTCATCATCGCCTCTAGTAACCTGCAAGAAGTTGATGTAAGTTGACTTATTTGGTAATATATATTTTTCATTTAACATTGAAGGCTTCAAGATTGTTATTTGCCTGTGAATAAAAAGTTTATTAACCGGTGACCTGTTTATTTCAGCTCGATGGTGATGAGCCAATTTGTGCATTTTGGGATTTTAACATGTAAGTATAACGATAGCTTTACTTTACGTGCAACCTAAATTTGGTCACCAATTAAGAAGCAATAGCTAATCGGAACTCCTTTTCTAGGAATGCTCCTCACGGGGGATGGTCTAAGGAAGGCTGCAACACCTCTTCGTACAATCGTATGCGAACAACTTGTCGGTGTGATCACATGACTAATTTCGCGGTGTTACGGAACAGAGCTCTTCCTCCAAACGTACAGAAGGTAAGTGCAAGCGTCATATAGGAAAACTCACTGAATACAGTTATCAAGTGTCATCAAGGAAAAGTCACTGAATACGATTATAAAGCACCACTGGTTCGACTTAAGGACGGTGCTCGCTTTTATTAGTGCGCACACGTTCTGCGCATCATGCAAGGCATGGTTTAAGCGCCACGCGCGCGCTGGGGTTGACGTTGACGTAATCAACCACGCTTCCAAGTACACGACTAAAATGAATGCAAAATTTTCCTACTGTGACCAAATCAAGTTTAATGAACCTGTACTTACACCAGGAACACCAGAATAGCAGCATACCACTAACTGTTAACGTCTTTCAGATGAAAAACTAGCAGTTATCTGTCAAACATTATAGCGGAGCTCCGGCGGCCCGAAGGGCCGCGAAGGGGAGCCCCATACTCATATTATTACTAAATTCACTCGTACAAAACGATAGTTCCAAAACTTTTGTAAGGGTTCCTTCCTTTGCAATGCTTTTGTTAGATACCCTATTTGTCAGCGATTAATTGTAACTAGTCTGTTAAAAGCTGTGTTTAGATGACGTGCTTTCATTTTTTCTGCAGATAACATCAGGAATAAGTGACTTCATCCATTGTCTCTTGATCGCTTGCTGGATAATAATCGCATTTGCAGGAATAACATTTTTACTTCTCTTAATTTTAAGCCCGTAAGTACAATAATATAGATTTGTACTACCCTTTTCAAATTCCGTATATTAGCACATTTTATCCAAAAGCAGCCAGCGAACAAGTGCCATTTTTGGCAAACTGTAATGTGCAGGGTTTCATGTAACCGAACAATTGAGAGAACGGATGCTGAAGCTGGGAGAACTTAACACATTTATTCAACATGAGGTCGAAAAGCATGTGGCAGATCTCTACCTACTGCGCATGCGTAACGTACATGGATATTCATGTAATATAACACGGACCTTCGTTGAAGCCCTTTTTATTATTCAATCAAAGAAAAGCGCCAGAACATCCCAGTCATCATGGCGCAATTTCCTAGCGATTTGGAGATGAAAATTGTGGGCCCAGTCCAGTGTCAGAGCCCGGAAATTTTCCCTCTCCCGCCACTGTTTCGTTCGATTAAATGGGATTCTTAACTAGGTTTAGCAAATTTTTAGACACTTACATTAATGATACCCTGATGATACCCTTGTTAAACAAAGTGAATTATTGAGGTGAACTTCTCCAATGAGAAGGCGCATGGTGCGTTTTTTTCTGTTTCGCTTTCAGATGGTTGAAGCCAGATCGTACATGGGTGATGCATATGTGTGTCTGTGCTTCGATCCTTGTAGCCTTTGTTCTAATCCTGCTCGGTCTAGCTTCTTATAACGACTTGGTAAGATGAAGATGCTAGTGGCGGTATAATTACTAGCGGTACTTATTGTTGCTTCCTTATTACAAGTGAACAAACTGGAACTGATTTATGGAGACAAATAAAGTGGATCTGTGATAAGATCGCAGATTCATGGTTCTGTTTCAAAGTTGACCAGCGCTCTTAATAGCTTTGACATCGCTTCTGCTTACTTTTATGCAGTTTTGGTGAATTAAGATGCTCCAAATGTTTGATAGTTACATAGCTGTAATTTATTGTTTGCTTGTAGGAGTTGTGTAATCTTTTGTCGTTCCTGGTTCATTATTTCTTCCTTTGCTCCTTTTCGTGGATTCTTGCCGAAAGCGTTTATATGAGAACTTGGGATACGGAAAATGGACCGAAAAAGAAATACTGGATTGGATATTTCCTGCTTGGTTGGGGTGAGTCACCGTAAATTTAATCTAAAACGTTGTTGTTTTATTTCAATAATAATAACTACAATGACAATGAGACCCTTTTGTCATTTCCTTCAAGGTTTGCCTGGAATTCCAATGCTCATCACGTGGTTTATAAACAAGCTTTCGGGTTTTGAGAGCTACCTATCGTAAGTTTTGTTCCTTCAAACACTTCTTAGCAAGTAAGTTTGTTTATAACCTCCCCCCTCAGACAACCAAATTAAACGGGAAAAACAATAGCGGTAAAGGGAAAGACTCTTTCAGAAGATTCTAAGCAATCTTTACACCATCATAATTTAACTCTTAAAATTATCCTGAGAAGCTCAGCAATAATCAAACGTAATGTATTCTACATCCAGTCTTCTTGACAATATACAAAGGTTTACATAGACGCTATTAATGATCATAGCTGATATGCATGGCATAGATATAAAAAACAATGATTCCGTAGGATCCGCTTTGTAGATTCTACGAAGAAAATACACGGAATAATAACGCTTAAATTTTGTTTGCATTAGGTGCTGGATGTCCTTGTTTAACCCTTTGATATGGCTGTTCTTCATACCGGCGTTAGTTTTCTTTGTGGTAATGTATCTTTCGCATCTTTCAGTTGTTTCATTTTCGGCAATCAATCAGAAAGTGACTGCAAGCTAGTAATCCTTGTTCTAACGTTTTCCTTTAGCTTAATTAAAATCTAAGAAAGTAGACGCTATCAAAGCTTTAAGTTTTTTTCGCGTCTTCGCTGTTTTTCACTCAACTTAATTGTTCTCCGCCGTTTAATCCCCCAGGTTTTTTAGTTCCTAAACTTCATTTTTATTTTTGTTGGTTGCAGTTTAATTGTGTAACATTTGTCTTAATTAAAGGGTCACTTACTTCACTTACAATGAAACGAAAATAGAATTACATAAGTGCATTGAAGTTAACATACTTAAGATTGCATTACTCGATTGACCAATTAGCAATAACTTAAAGCAAATAGACGGCACGCAATTCATTCATAAGAGATGACACATTAGAATGCGTAAAATATTTGCAACCATGGAAATTGCAAAACAAACTGATGTTTAACACCCGGCTTGTTCAATCGATCCAAACCGATCGAAAAATCAATGGAACTTTAATCGTTTGACTGTTTTGCGATTGGTTCTGCATCAGAACTCCAAGTTTATGATGACTGGTTCGATCACCGAACTCGATCACCGAACTCGATCAAAATTAAAAGGGGTAAGATGAAGAAGAGCATTAACAGCGGAGCAAATGAAACTGCCTTTGTAATATAAAGGTTGTCGGATAAGTCCGGGACGAGTTAAAACTCCCGTTAAAACTGGGCCTTAAAGGAGCACAGTCACCGTTTGCGCATATTGAAAAATATAGCCTCAATTTTTCAAATTCGTCGTTTGTAATCCGTGTTAATCTTCTCCATCCTTAGCCATCCTTGTTCCTTTATGGTTTATCATTATGTCTTTGGTGTTTTTCTACTTATTAAACTGTTGTTTTTAGGTTTCCTTCAATTTAAAGGTAATTTTGTATGTGGCCAAAATAACTCAAAATACCGTGACTGAGCTCCTTTAATGTGTAAAGAATGACCACACAAATAAGATATTCACTTGGACGACAGTGTACAGTATTTGTAAAACAACAATAAATAGCGCCACCAGCTTTCTCATAATATTTACTCACCACAGAAAGATGGCGGATAGCAAAATGGAATTTTTATTCGTAGTGTTCCTCGGTTTAATTCAGGGAAATTCATAACCCAACAGGTCTAAAGGAATGCTGTAAGCCTGCTACTTCATTCCCTAAAGAAGGAGAGGCTTCAGTATGGAACAAAAATTTGTTTTTTCGGCCAGACCTTTTGCTTATCGTGACTGTGGTCTGTTACATTTCTCCTCTTCATTTAGTTTGGACTAAATATTAAGGCTGAATATTTTACACTGTACTGAATACCTGGCATGCTTTCCTTCGGTAGGTCACCTGCGTTATTTTCGTGATCGTATGGAGAGCAGTAACTGGATTACCAAGACAGAAGCTGAAAGCAGACTACAGAAAAACACGATTCAGGTAACTGATATCACATGGGCATCGCCAAATATCAGAACAGTGTTCAGTACGAGAAAGTATGCGTAACATGGTACTTCTTTCCATTTCCTTTATAGACGTGTTGTTGTTAAGACTAGTCTACAAAACATGATTCTGTTTTTTCAGGGTCCATATTCGTTACTGCATCATCCTTATGCTTATGTTCATGATCACGTGGCTGGTTGGCATTCTTTTGATCACTTATTATTGGAAAGCGTTGCTGTGCGTCCTGTTCATCATATGCTGCGTAATCACGGTGAGTGAAGTAACGTATTTTTAAATTGTTCAACTCGTAGTGGTATACGACACCAGCAAAAGCTGTCTCGATTGTTCTTCTTATGTCGTATAATAACGATTATTATTTTGAAGCAAGTATTCTTTTGTAATTTCAGGGATTTATGCTTTTGTTATTTTATGTGATCATGGATAGACAGGTGAGCTTATCACTAATTAATGAAAGTGAGTTCCATTTTGGTGGTTACATCTAGCAGTCTACGTTATGGCTCGGCCCGGAAAGTGGGCACTGCTAAAGCTTTTATATAAGCTGAGGGTTTTTGTTTTGGCTCTTCTCAGCTTGATAATCTTCGGAATGTTTAATACCACTAATCTGAAGTGTCATATATTTGCTTCATTATTGCGGATGACGTAATTTTGTGACAACGTTTCGTTTAATTTCTCCTACGTGTCCAGGTCCGTGATGCCTTCAGGCAGTGTTGTTGCTATTGTAAACGAGGCCGACGAGGAAGTTACTGGGTAAAAGGAGATAACGTGTGGGTACAGAAACCACCGGAACAACTTGAGGTAAGCTTATCTCGCTAATCTAGTCAATAAATATTCCACTACTTGTCTTCTTACTGACTCAATTAACTACTGTAGATGATCGAGGTTATTTGAAATTTCTTACTCAAGCTACATAATAAACGTTTCAAATAAGATAATTTTTAAAATAACAATTTAAAATCACGTGTTCGAGCTTCGTCGTTTTCTGATTTGTGGGTAACTCGAATCCTTTGCAAACTTTCTAAATTATCTTTGTTTGTTTTGATTATGTGTAGAACTACATCAAGCTTAATAATTTCTTGCGACACCACTAAACTTTTATTGATTTGACCATTGAATAGTACGAGTAGCTTATTCGCCTAGCGCCTTCCCTGTTTCTTTGTTGTCTAAACTAGACTGTTGCGCGAATAAAAAACTCTCACTTTTGGGATTCATTTGCGACTTTTGCCGTTTCTGAAAAAAATGATAGTACTAATTTACATGAAATATATTGACATTTCCAGTTATATTGAGATTTTTGTAAATCTTAGTTGCGTGAGCCGTTTCATAGTATTAGCGCTATATAAATGTACAATTGTTACTACTACTATTATTATTATTATTATTATTATTATTATTATTATTATTATTACTATTATTATTACTATTATTATTCCTTATTTCTTTACTGGTTTGTTTCCGTTAGTACCAACGGCCAGAGGAAGAGCGTTTAGTAACTGGAAGTGTAGAAGAACAACCAGACCAGGAACGCGACATTGAACTGAATGGCCGAGAATCGACACACGAAATCGAAGAAGCTTTACTTAGACCTGGGACAAGACCTGAATTAGAAGAAAGGCGGTCACTGGAGTCTTCCAGAGAGAGTTTTGAGGATCCTTTCTATGAGAGTTTGAGGCAGTCTGTTACTGTTGAAGTCCAGCAAGTCCCGTCAGAACCGAAAGAGGAACCCAGGCAAGAGCCTATATACGCAAAGGTACAGTGAAAAAGGCTTCTGAACAGACATGCAGTTTACAGAGATTACATTAAAACAACAACTTTTCCTTAAAGCGAAACAATCATGAATTAACCTCCTCTGAACTCAAGGATCTCTTTACAATTGCAACTTCACGAGCTCATTTAAAGAGGCGTTCTAAGATCAATTTCATGAGATGGCAGTGGGGTCTCCACATACTCTTGTACTAGCAAACCTATGTTATGGACACCATGAAAAAAACTTGGCCACAGAATTTCAATTCTGCAGAGATATTTTTATACTTTTTATTTTCCTTTTTTAAGTGGATTATACGGTCTTCCTTGTTCACTCACAAACTAATGCTTTTTCATTCTTCTAGTATATTAATTCTCAGCATCCCAAGAGGAATCTAATCACAGACTGCCATTTTTAGATGTCCACGTTGACAACATTTTCATATCTTCAACTGTCTGTGTTTGCTTCTTTAATAGGTAATCAAACCAAAACCTCCAAGACATCCTGAATCGGACAGCGACGATGAGGACCTGACTCCCGAGGAGCGGGAAGCTCGAGGAATCCGTGGATTAACACGGGAGCAAGTTATCCGCATGGCAAAGAAATCCGACGCCTCTAAGAGAGTTCTGAAAGATTATGAGAGTCCCTCAGGAAGCGCGGAGATCCTGGACCCGAATCAACCAGTATACTTATTAAATCAGCAGGAGATGGACGAAGAGCTTAAACACTTTCGAGCATTCTTTGCCCAAAGCGAGCCACCTACAACAAGCACACCCACGAAGGAAGAGGGTGCCTCCACAAGTCTAGAGACAACCGACAGTTTCGTAAAGAGAGAAACATCGACCTCGGTGACAAGGACCCAATTCTCGTCCTTTTCATCACAAACGGATCAGAGCTCCGTAGTGCACAAGAGATACGACAGAGAGGAGAGCACTTCAAGTTCAATTACCAAGAAAATAATAAGTCAAGAGAGTCAGGAGACTAAAAGTACATTCCAAAAGACAGTTGGTACGTCACTGAAGTTAGAAGAAACAGCGATCGATTCTTCTTTGGAGGAACTTGAACAACGGGCTGACGGAGACGGAAATGACTCATCAAGCAAGCCTACTGCTGTGGTAATAGTTGCATAGATAAAAATCTTGTGTCAAATCTTGTCTGTAATGGTGTCTGTTTTCCCCCACTGAGAATAGGAATTACTCTACTCCAAATCCATAAAAACGTCCTATTATTCATCCACTCTGATATTTTGGCGTACAGATTTTGTTATCGGTAGTTCAACTCTCAGGCCACGTTATTTAAACAGCCAAGTTATCAGCTTCCTGCTGGGATGAAATTAACATTACCCTACACCTACTCTTTAAGGAAATGGGATGAAATCAACATTACCCATACCCACTCTATAAGGAATTTAGATAAAATCAAGATTACCCTATACCCACTCTCTTGGGAATCGGGATGAAAGCAACATGACCCCACACCCACTCTCCTAGGAATTGGGATGAAAGTGTTATTATCCTACACTGGCTTATTGGATTTGAGGAGGAAAAAATAATAATGAAGCTAACTACATTGTTTGTGACAGAACAATAAAGTTTTTTTTTCTTATTTTTCAGTAGAGTGGTGACAATGAGGACCTACGTGTAAGTTTGTTGAGTTACTTTACAGCAGCACATCATGGGCATACAGAGGAAGACGAATGGCGTGATTTATTTGAAGCTCTTAAAGAGTGAATATTGTTTAGGAAGTGCAGGCATTTCAGTTCGAATAGTTCTTAAAATGTTGTAGGCAAAATTCTAGATTGTATTACATTGCAAAACAATGGTTGTGCGTAATGATAGATAATAGATATCTTTAGACCGCTGTTAACTTCTTTTAGCAATGCTTAAGAGATGTATAGAAAATAGTCTCGTCACCCAGAAAATGCGGACTCTAAACACAATCAGACTTAAGTCCTGAATTTGTACTTTTATACTTAAAATTGCCTGAATTTGTACTTTAATACTTATAATCAGTTGACTGTAGGTTGGGTTTCAATACTTGTGATCAGGGTCGTTTTTGGCATTTTACACAGCCCGTGGTGACTGGAATCATATATGAATAGTTTAAGGCCATTACGACGTCATAATCAATTGCCATGGCAGCGCTAAAGGTGAAAAAAATGTCTTCACGTTACCTGTCGTGGCTAGTAACTAAACTACAACATGTTTATTTTACATATTTTTTCCCCTTGATATAATGAGCATCTCAACCACATTTGGCTCGGAAAGGTCTAAGCAGACGTTTTTACAACTTGCTCAAAATAGAATCAAAAATACTGTTCAAAATGTTTATTCTGAGAGGAACCCAACGAATCTGTTCCCCAGAGGAATTCTTGCTGGTTGGGAAATTATTTTCCGTGGCCTTGCAACTGTGAATTTATCACTTCTTCTCTTCAAACTTGTCTCATGGAAATTATTAATTTAGATCTGGCTGGGATAAAATCCAGTGAAGATCTGCTATGATACTATTCAGTACTAGTTTAACACAAACAAAGACTATTTTGGTGTAATATATTCTGAACAAACACTCATTTCTATCGATGATTTTTAAAGGAGCTAGGTCACGTTATTTGAGGAATTTCTTTTATATTTCGTTAATTACGACCTCTAAGCTTCAAATTGGCAGAGCAGCAGTCTTTTATTGGCAGAATCAGTGCCACGAAAAATCTAGGATGTTTCCCGATCGTAAAAATGACAAATTGAGTTAGGGCTGATGCAATCTATTTTAATCTTCTCCAATTTTGCCCTTCCATGTCCCTTTCTTTCTGTGACGAGTTTGAGTCCTGTGCAGAGTTAATCAGTTCTTATTGTGATATTTCAGTTGATTCTATGACCAACTGGTCGCTGCTGAAATTGTGTGAGCTTAACCCCTAACTGACTGGGCACTGTAAACGTTCTTTTTAGCTGGCTGGCTGACCATCCGTTTGGAGAAAGAGGAACAATTTGATTTTTCAGTAAGGGGGCATACAAACAAATGCGTCATATTAGTGCATTTTTAGCAAATTGTTTCGTTGGGTGCCCTGTTCATCACGTCATTTAGCTACTAAGTGCCTGGTTACAGCAACTCTAACTATGTAGTTTTTAAATTATCGGCCTAGAATGTGAAAGCGAAAACACTTCGCTGGTTAAAAAATGTCAACCATGGGCTGGTGTAAATTATTAGGACCCAACCTACTGTGAGCGCTTTCAGTTCGCGCCCACTCGCCACGTCCAAAGCTAGTTAATGTTACATACGTTATAGATAAGCTTTAAATACCGCGGGTATTATTAGATTACATAGCAAGTCTTATGCTAGCCATATTTCAGGGGAACTGATGTTCTTCATTCGCTCAAGCAATAGCATTTTTATTTACTTGCAAGTTTTAATGTAAACGTTTTCACTATTGTGTTGAACGTTTCTTGGTCTATAATCGCTAAGTTAGTGAGTAAGACATCTGGTTAAATTATCTGTAGAGATTTTATAATTTATGGCCACGATTATTAATTAAAGTGCTTTTTAGCTAAGATTAACCTTGGAGATCTTTGTTATAGATAGTTCAAGATGACTGCAAGAAAATGAATAAAACCTGTTTAACTAGAACGTTGCCCTAGAGCTTTTCATTCTAGATAAGGTTAAGTTGAATGCATGAATTCACATACTACTCGTAACGATAAGGCGAAAATCACCTTTGAATTTTTTGTAAGGGTTATGGTCTTCTTATCTCCATCGAGTGATAGAAATCTGAGATCTATGCAATGGTCGCCTGTAAGTTAGATTTACTATGTGTAACTGAGCTTTCTTCAAGACTTTAAACCAAAACTAAGTCTTTTTATCGTTCTATACATTTTCTCTTCCTTTCATTGACCGAAAGCCCACCACGTGACCTGAAAATAACTACCTGAAAAAACGGGCTGCTCATGTGTAATACCGTCTAAATGTTTTTGCTGCATATAGTATTCTGTTCATTTGTAACCACGCTCTAGGGTGAAAAATGACAGATCGCTTCCCTGAGCTGTTAGGAAGTGATTAAAATAAGAAAACAAACTTGGTGATAGAATGATAAAACTGTCATTGAACTCCGCTTCGGCAAACACAATCGAACCCTTATTAAGAGGCCCTCTGTAAAGCGGTCACCACTATTCAAATTCCTGAATTTCGCTTCACATATTTACTGTATATTTGACTTCCAGCGATCACCTCTATTAAGCGGACGCGGTCACCTTTTAAACTTCCCAATTGGCTAGTAATTCATCTCTGTCAAACGGTCACCTTACTACATTAGGTGGTCAACCCGAGCACAGTTTTATGGTCACGAGGAACTTACGCTGGTGCTGAACAAAAGTCTAACACGCTCGGGGAGACTCCTGCAAGCTTTTCTCTCACTTCGGCTGGTTTCCATTTCAGTGTCGTTTGATCCTGGATGGTTACTCTTTGTCCGGGTGTTAGTTCAGGAAGTTGCATGCAGACCCGTCATGATAGAATTTTTGGAGCTCCTGCCTCTCCTCTAGTCTGGGAGCAGCTACTTCATTTAGGGCGTCTCTGGGAATTTTTAGTGGTTTAATTTCTTACAGTAGAGGCATGTCTGGCCACGTGCTTGGCATTTGGCTGAGGGTGTTGTGAGGGTGACCACAGTTCCCCTAGGAGGCTTGAAAGGTGAAGATGGCTGATTTGGTGGAGGGTGGCTTTGGTGTTGGGTATCCTGTATCCCTCTCTCTTGGTTCCGTCTCTGTACTAAGTGTATGGACCCATCTGTGATTTAATAGCTGGTTTTCACATGACGTCACAAAAATTTGAACTACAAAACTATTGATCTTCCTGAGATTTTACTTAAATGATGTATAAGAGCAGCTGAAAACTAATATTCATACAAATTTTCGCTCCAAATGGGTTCTTGGTTTTGTGATACACTACGCTTGAATCTCTAAGCTTTTGCGTGACGCGGCATTTACTTGACGGCCTAGAAAGCTGTCATGATGGTTAAAAAAGTGACTTATTTCGGGGAACTTGGCTATCTGAACAGTTCATGTCTTAGAAAAAGTATTATTTTAATGTTTTAGAGTTCCTCGTGGGATAAATTCACGGTTTTGTAGCAAAACTCAGTGACAGATCATTCTGTTGGTTTCCGGCCGCCATGTTGGTGCCCATACGGATGGGCAACAGCATGGCGTCTCCATACAAATCTCTATAAATTTGGGTAAAAAATTTCTCCGCATATCTTGCATAAGAAAAATTTCTGTGACCAGAATTTTGGCGAGAGTCTTTGCATATTTACCTTCTTTCATTTCCCAGATTCTGGACTTAATCTATCGACCGGTTTTGATTTTTGTTTTGATCTATTTTGAATTGCGTGACACTGAAAACCAGCAATAAGCTGCCATGGCTGTGAGCTGGTCTTGAGGCCTTGAGAGGACTCGTGTGACCTTGCAATCTCTACAGCTTGGCTCCCCTTGAAATTAACTTTTCTCCGACTTTGAGTGAGTTTGTTCTGAAGACTATTAGGTCTCGATCTTATCATTTCTTCTGGGTCTTTGAAATCGCAGTCTTGGGCTAGAATCCGTAATACCGTGATGAATTTCTCTGCCGTTTCTGGTTAGTCTTGCACTCGACTGTGGAATTTTTAATCTGGCGAACACAGGATTTGCTTTGGGACTTACGTGACTCTCAAAACGATCGTATTATGTTTCTAATTTCTTACGAAGTCAGACCACTTGTTGTAGATATCCCTTCCTTTCTGATGAGCAAATAGCTGCATTTCTCCTCTTCTGTTCTGGATTTGAGAGGTCCTGTAAACATCAGCTCGACGTGTTGCTTGAAATACGGCCAGTTTTTTTTCGGGTTGTCCCCTACCCACGCTTAAACGAAGATTTTGGTTTACTTCTGACACCATGCATGTAATAGCCGCGAGTTAGTATGTCGAGAACAGGAGGCAATGTAGCACCCTCGTTCTCTCATCTTCCCGCAGGTTATGTATAGACAAAATTCCTTCTAGGCCGCCCCTCCCTTCAATAATTTAATTGTCATCCCCCAGATTCTGAGAGACACGTGACCAGACCCAACCAGGGTCTCTCCTCTCTCGCTGCAGGGGGCGGGAACATGAGAGACCCAGGGAAAGAGGTTGGCGATGTAGCTTCTTTAGTTGCTTTAATACCTTAAACAACATGGCGGAGACTACATACGAGGATCGAAAGGCACGATGGTTCGCGTGGTCCTTAGGTCACTGGAAGTGCATTCGAAGTACGTAGCATCATAGGTAGCCGTGGAGTATTGGAATTACTGTCGAAGGGTTTCATTAAACAAGTTAAGTACATATAAGGCTGCTGTAGCGGCATAAAACTCTCACGAAGAGAGCTCTGCAGGCACCGTCAAATGACAAAATGAAGATCTAAATATATTGTCTTATATCCGGAGGCACGACTTGTTATCTGTGCTGGGCCGTCTGTGCATGAGATTACCAGGGCTTTATTATATTTGGGCACTTTACTTTATCCGTTATATCAAATTGATGACGGGCGAGTTTAATTTTCTGTTGTCTCTGCTCGTGGTTGCTCTGACAATTTTCATGATGTTATTTTTCAAAGCTGAGGAAGAATTTAGAGTGCAATTTGTAAAACTTGGTATATCAATTGATGTATACATAGTGAAGTCATGTGACAGCTCTCAGATGCAATCTCAGTTTGTTCGGTAATAAAACAGTAAAAAGGCTTGATTTATGAAGGTAAATTAGTCAAACAAAAGTTATAAAAATATCAAATTAGTGTCACCACAGTAACATTCTCGATATTCACTCCTTCTTAATGATCCCGTTCGTCCCAAATGAAGTAGCTTTTAAGTATTTTAAATTTTGCGTTGTTTATTGTTATATTTGACTTCTAACTGAAATATTGACACTAGGTCATATATTTATAATTCGTTGTAATTTTAATACTTGTCGTTGGGCTATTTACACACGCATTCACTTAAATTAAAAATTAATTCGGAAAAGCGCCCAATGTAATGCAGCCATTGCATCCCTAATCAAGTTGCTAATGAACTTTAGTAAAAAAAAATGTTCTTTGATAATTACTTCCCATTAAACTGTGATACAAGCCTCTATATGAGATTACGAACCGTGATATGCAGTTTTACTACATTCAAATTTCGCTTGTATGGCTGACCGTACAGATCACACGGAGTGTCTCTGTAGTAACGAGATTTTCGTATTAAGGAGAAAAGTATGAGCTAAGAACATACCTCAGCGAGCGCAAAAACGGGATACTCCTATTATTTTATTCAGAAAGGATTGATTACCTCAGGCTTGAGTTCAAGATTATCCCATATTGTGGGGAGGGGTGGAGAGTCAGGGGGGGGGGAAGAGGAGGAAGGAAATGGAATTGAGAGAATAGTACATTTGAAATGAGGTATCCTTTTCACAGCGATTTACAAGACGGATATGTTATGATGCGTTGATATTTAGGCTCACAAGAAAAAAGGAAAATAGGAAGAAACTTATTATTATTATTATTATTATTATTATTATTAAGGTACCTTCTAGAACTCATTCATTGTCTACGGTTTTGTTTAGGGTACGATTTTGAAAATCAAATGAGATACGGGAATTTCGCAGCACTTGATATCTAAGAAGCGCGAACTGAGCTGTAGTCTTATATTTTACTTATTTTAGTGTTTACATAAATTTTCTAGGGAGCGGCTTCCCAGGCAGTAAGCACAACTTGCTTCTTGACAATATACTCTGTTTATTTCATCTGACACCGGACTGAGAGCTTCAAAATGAACTAATGAAAGCAGGTCTTTATCTATACGGAGACTGACATCAGATTTAGTTCTCTGTTATATTAAAGAGTTGATAATAATGCAAATGAACTACGTCGAATTTAATAATTTAGTAGCCACCAGCAGTCGAATATCAGTGCAAATCAAAACATAATTTTCATGCTAGCCAAAAGCATCTCCAGCATTTAATATGTCAGTAAGGTGCTCTTTATATACGGTTTTAGAAAGAATGGCAATAACATCACGAAATTAATGTGATTATTGTAATGAAACCACACTCCTGAAATTACGGGAATGTTAGTTTTGTGCCACATGGAGATATGGGTATCACGGATTGTCAATCTTCGTCAATATTCCAATGATTTGTTTACATCAGCTAAGTACCTTCTTTCTGAGAACTCATTAGAGCAGTTACGTTTGTAATGCGCTCGGCATTAGAGTTTTATCCTTTTAAGCTTGTTGGGTAAAGTAAATGTAGTCCGATTTGTCAAAGTAAAAATATGGATCTTGAAAAAAGCGAAGAGAAGTTGGCTTGCCTTGAGATACCAGGTGATGAGAACGAGACTTTAAAGGAACTGAACACGCAGAGACAAGCAGGACTATTATGCGACGTTAATTTAAAAGTGGATGGCGAGGAGTTTCCAGCTCATAAAGGAGTTCTTGCGGCCAACAGCAGTTTCTTTTTAGCCATGTTCACCACGGACATGCTGGAAAAGGATAAGGCTAGCGCTAGCTTGAGGATTATAAGTGCAGCAGCTATGGAAAGCTTATTGGAGTTCATGTACACCGGACAGATTCAAATTCACGTCGATAATGTGTTTGAGTTGTTGGAAGCATCTAGTTTTCTTTTTGTGGAAAAAGTAAAGAAAGCATGTTGTCAATTTCTAGAACGTATAATCGATAAGGAAAATTGTTTTGAAATTCTCTCCATTGCTCATGCTTTCTCATGTAACGGTTTGATTCAAAAAGTCAACCAATATGTAAACCGAAAGTTTATTGAACTTGCCAAAACAGAGAGCTTTTTGAAGTTGCCAAAAGAAGAAATTATTAAGTTTCTATCCAGTGACGACATACAGATTGACAACGAAGAGCAGCTCCTTGAAATCATAAACGATTGGGTAAATTATGATCTGGAAATGAGAAAAGACTGGTTTACCCAGCTGTTAAAATTAATTAGATTGCCTCACATTCAAGAAATGTTAGATCAAAAGGAGCTCAATGAGTTCAGGATGGCTTCGAAAATCAGACAAGCAGGCAAAGAGGTACTCTGGGCGCAACAAGCTGGAAAGTTTGCGTCAAGAAAATCATGTAGCGCAGTTGATGTGATTGTGGTGGCAGGTGGATGTGATAATTCAGCAATCCTGAACAGTGTGTGTTGTTACATTCCTGCTGTGGATAAATGGACGGACTTGTCACAAATGCAGCTTCCTCGATGGAGGTAACGTAAAATTAGTTACTGATGTCCGAGACTCGTTGCTGACATAAACCCATTGACCATGAAAAAAGCAATCAATAGGAGCTATCAAGTGACAGCAACATATTTCGTTTTTTCTCAGCAAAATTTAAAAATATTGATTAAGTTATATAAATCTATTCTCTACTTGTCGGCGCAATATTTAAATTACCTTGGTGTCTTTTGTGACAGAGTTTAAAGGCCGCTGGTCCACTTAATTGTTTTTGGTTTTCTAGCGGTTCATACACACGATCTCACAAAACTTCAATTACTTAATTCCAGGCTCCAAATGGTGACTTTGGAAGACAAGCTTTTTGCCATTGGCGGTCTCAGAGACGTTTGTGTGAGAGATCCCGTGATTCCTTTCGTGGAAAGGTTTAGCGGTCAAAGCAACTTATGGGATTCAATTAATTATCAACCGTCAATGCATGATGTTGAACTGGACTCATTCTGCGCAGTTTCCACTGGCCCTAGTAGCCTACTTCTTGTGGGAGGACTTGATCCAAAAGCTGATAGATGTACATCCAGTGTCTTCAGTGTTGAGTTAAAAGATGGCTCTTCAAGTGTTGTGTCTCTAGCATCGTTGTCTTTTCCCAGGGCGGGCCACTGTGTGGTGTTACTAGGGAACAAAGTTTATGCCATTGGCGGATTTCAAGCTCCACACCAACATGCTATCCCAGACATGATTGGAAGTGTTGAAGCCTACGACATAGCTAAAGGTAAAATTCTGCACAAAGCTTTTTCCATCTGCGATAGAAACGATAGAAAAGAAAACAAATTACGCCTGTATACCTTATCCTTCTGTTGAGCTGAAAATGTGCATTGACATTTGTGAAGCTCAGACGTCGTCCATGGAAGTTAGCACAGGCTCTGCAGGCTATTGTTTAGCTCTAAAATGAAAACGTTGGACATTCTATATGACAAAAATGGGCAAACGATTTTCCTTTTGTTTTCACTTGTTAGTCTTCTCTGCTCTTTCTCAGTGATTGAGTAATAGTTAGGCTCGATTACCAGCCGTTTTTCGGGAAAAGAACGTAGATCGGACTCGCGAGAGCGGCTGAAATCGAGCCTAAGTAATAGCAAGTAAGGTTATGAAGATATAGATATAGAAGCAGTTGTGAAATTAAAGCCTGAAAAAAAAAAAAAGAAAACATTTAGGCCTAAACGGAATTCGAACCTATGACCTCTGCGACACCGGTGCAGTGCTCCACCAACTGAGCTATCAAGCCAACTGGAAACTGGCCACTTTGAACTCACAAGGTGGCCAGCTCCCAATTGGCTTGATAACTCAGTTGGTAGAGCACTGCACCGGTATCGCAGAGGTCATAGGTTCGAATCTCGTTCAGGCCTAATTTTTTTCAGGCTTTAGTTTCACAACTGCTTAAGTTGTGTGCATAACTGAGGTGATCAATCATATCTTCATATCACTCAGTCCGCAGTTCAAATATATTCAGTTGTAGTAAGTAAGTTTGTAACTTTATTTAACCAGGGGAGCCCATACAGCAACGAGGCTGGTATCCATAGGGACCCTGTGAAAAAAAGATGTGTACAATTTATAAAATCTTAAAATTAAGTACAGATGAAAAAAAGAATTAAAATTAGGGGAAATTGTAAAAAAACTAAAGAACATTTCAAAGGATAAAATGAACCCAATATGAAAAAAAATTATAAATTGCTAAGAAATAAAAAAATTACAAATAAGAATGCTTAATTGTCAAACTTTTAAACTTTCCCTAAGGACGGGCACTTTTAATACAAGCGGATACTGCGTTGAAACAGATTGTTCCTGCATACTTTAAAGTTCTCTTTCCATATTGTGCGAATTCGGCTTTGTGGGGCATGCAGTTCGTTACTTCAGTCTAGTTGCATGATCATGAAAAGCCCTACTCCTACTAAAGCAATGAGTAAGATACTCCGCAAGCAAGTTATTTAAGCACGTAAAAACTAAAATACATTTGTGTGATAAAATCCATATCTTACGAACAACGCTTACACAGAACCGTACTAAGAGCATAGTATCCAAGGCTGCTTGTTTTCTAAGCAGCTCGCTAAGCTCGATGCAAGATCATGTGCCTATAATCCTCTACTATTTGTCAGAATGTATGTGAAACTCTAAAAGATGAATACATTTAACGAAAAAAAAAACTCCTTTTTCAGGAGAATGAAGCAAGATTTTGACCACATCATTTTTATTCATTTTAGAAGCGTCCCCCGTCCATTGTTAAGATTATAGAAATTTTGACTGTTACCAGCTATTATTACCAAGATCATTTTTGCAAGTTTTTTGTTGTACTATTTCATAGATGTTTGGACTTGTGTTCAACCCATGAATGTCGGACGACAGTTCGCTGCAGTAGTGTCATTGAATGACAGCATCTTCGTCTTTGGTGGAAGTGACGGACAGAATGTACTTTGTTCGTGTGAAGTTTACTACCCAAAACTTAACACATGGCAGCATATCTCCCCAATGCAATGTTCCAGAATGAAGCATTGTGCCGTGGTGCATGCTGGTAAGGTTTATGTTGCGGGTGGTGTGAGTAGCAACAGGCCAGGTCACGTCTTAAGGTCAGTGGAATGTTACATTCCCGAGGAGAACCGCTGGACAAGTGTGTGTGACATGCCAACTGGAAGATTTGACCATCAGTGTTACGTTGTTAAGGTGGGCCTCAAGTTCATCGCTTCAGTCATGGAAAAATCCAAATGATCATTTTCATTTATATTTCCCTTTTGTAAGTCAATTCAGTTAGTGTAACTGTAACTTGTGGCTTGAACTAAATATGACCTGAACATTTGCATATTTGAGCCAAACTTGAACGGGCCTCACAATATTGTATTTCAAAACGGAAACGGTTTCTACTTCTTTTTTTGAAGAATTGGACCAATAACGACACTTAAATTTAGCCGTATTTTTTCACTGAGGTAGGCTTTCTTATTACTGTAAATCGAGAAGCTGTTTTCATTACAAAGATGAAACAAAGAATAAAAGCATTGTTTGTTATGATTTCTTCCTCAAATGCAATCTTTGTTTTCAAGAGGTCTGGATTTCACGTAGTGGCAATTCATCGCCACCATTTTTATCGAGAAATGCATTCAATGCTTGAACAATAAAAGCTATTTTGCTATTTTGAGAATATGTTGTTGTTTGCTTTTGTTATTCTATCCAGAACTAAACCATCGCTTCTGAGAGCCAATGCCATCAGGGCTCAAATAACCATTTAGTTTTTGACTATGAAGATATGTCGATAACAAAACAAACTTTAATCTAGGTGATAAGGAAATCAGAAAACTAAATTGCAGGTTACCAATTGAAGGACAAATTACATGTGTTGTGAGTTTTGATGATCCACGTAGCTAGAGCTAATTAAGCGGATGACATCCCCTACCCCCCAAAAAAGAAAGAAGCCTGAAAATAAGCGTTCAGTCAGGGTTAAGTGGGGTATTTCTTCGATATATTTAGTAAACTAATGAATTACTATTTACAATTTACTATTTCAGTACTATATGGATTAAGGTCACCGTGAGTTTTGATCATCGAGTTTTTAATAATTTTTCCAAATGCAGAGAGACAGAAAGGAAGTATGTTTACTATTACTTGACACGGAATTCCAGAGTCAAGAACCGAAAGGAAGACGAAGCTGTTTATCAGCTTGAGGTTGATTAAGGTAGATTTACCACCAAACGGATTTTGTAAAGTTAAATCAGCCAAGGGCTAACGCTCGAAAGCTCAGTTCCAGACGCACTACGGCGGTTAATTTGGCAACTTCAAGGTCATAAATAGCTATAAATAGTAAGTAATTCACTTGCCTGACGACGCAACACAGCAGTTTTTTTTAACAGCTTTACCAAAGACATCGAATGCCATATTAAAGAAAAGATTTTTCATCAAGCGATTGGCGGGCTGAATAAGCATAGCGTTGTCTGTTTTGAGTAAGTAAGTACGAATATATAGTAGGCCCAGGAGCTCATCACTAGTGACCAATCACAAGCACGCACTTAATTTTTTACTGACGTCATCATTTCACCGGAAGATTAAAAAGAAAAGTAGCCATTTTTTTCCTTACCGATGCGCGCTCATGTAGACCGGAAATGACCTATTTCGCAGGGAAAAGAACGGTTTGAAAATAGACCGGTCTGTGAAAATGCCGTGACATAGGCTTAGTGTGGGAGTTGTACGCTCCTAGAGATGGACTCGTGATAGGCCTCATTCGCAACGTAAATGTCACAAATTACATATTTAGAGTGCATAACTGTAGAGAGAGTGAGAGTTTTTTGTGTAAGCTCGAACGTGCCTTTTGTGTAACAAACACTGATGAAAGGGATATCCTGAACTCTAACATAGAACCTCAAAACATTTTCTGTCAATAAACCATCTCAATTTATTTTTTCGACCTAGTACCCAGTTCTCCCGCAGATATTGTTACATATCCAACAAGTGCGAGTGGAAGAAATGTTTTGGTAAACACGCCCCCATAATATAGAAAACTAAACTAAGGGACCGGTCATCATCTATCGCCTGCAAAAGAGGGGGAAGCGTGGGGGAGGGGGGGGGGGGGGAAAGGGGCTCGGAGGATTTTCGGCTGAAGACAGTAACATTTAGCTGATCCCCCTTTAAATGTTATTTCATTAAAGTGATCCCCTCATAACTATTGATATGTTTTGTGATCGTATCCTTCATGTCTTCACGTCTTCGCTTATTCGAGGAAGTCGCTGAATCGAGGGGAGCGCTTATAAAATTTTTTCCCAAAGCGTGGTCAGATATGATCTTTTTTTTTGTAATATATGTATGTGTCAGTCCTTAGAAGTCTCAGAAGGATCCTGTCTCTCTTGAAGAACTACGTAATAACCCTTTTAACCGTTGGCCTTTATGCCCCTTTACTGGACTTTTATATTAGGCAATGAATCAGCAGATCTTCACTACTGTCCGTTGCGACGGTCAGTGTGTGTAGTGCTTGAATAAGTCGATAATTACTTGCTTGTGATTGAACACTTAACTATACATCCTTTGTTGTCTCAGTACTCGTCCATAAACCAGGGGGAGGGGAGGGGCGCTTATGTTGCAAAGAAGGCTGGGATTGATTCCTTCAAACTTTAATACGCATGACTGAAATTTTTGTCAGGACACAAACTGTAAATATGGGAGATGGCGACAGTTTTAGTAGCCATTAATTGTAGGAATGGCTCCGAGCCTTTTGATAATAAAACGCTGACCATACCCAATACCGCTGATAATACCTAGTTCACCTTTTGTTTACATTCATTCCCCCTTATTCACCTTCATTTAGCCTCATCCACGATCATTCATACACCCTCATTCACGTTCAGTCACCCTCATTCACTTTCATTTACCCTCATTCACCTTCATACACCCTCATTCACGTTCAGTCACCCTCATTCACGTTCATTTACCCTTATTCACCTTCATTTACCATCATTCACTCTCATTCACCCTCATTCACCCTCATGCACTTTCATACACCCTCATTTATCTTCATTCACCCTCATTCGCCTTCATACACGTTCATACACCTTCATTCATCCTCATTCACTTTCATTTACCCTCATTCACCTTCATTCACCCTCATTAATTTTCATTCACCCTCATTCGCCTTCATACACCTTCATACACCCTCATTCATGTTCAGTCACCCTCGTTCACTTTCATTTACCTTCATTCACCATCATTTACCATCATTCATTCTCATTTACCCTCATTTACCTTCATACACCATCATTCACCCTCATTCACCTTCATTCACCCTCATTCACCTTCATTCACCCTCATTCACCTTCATTCACCCTCATTCACCTTCATTCACCCTCATTCACCTTCATTCACCCTCATTCACCTTCATTCACCCTCATTCACCCTAATTCACCTTCATTCACCTTCATACACCATCATTCATCCTCATTCATCTTCATACAACATCATTCATCCTCATAGAACCTCATTGACCCTCATTCACTCTCATTCACCTTCATACACCTTCATTCACATTCATACACCTTCATTCACATTCATACACCTCCATTCACCTTCATACACCTCCATTCACCTTCATACACCTCCATTCACCTATCTACACCTCTATTCATCTTCATACACTTTCATACACCATCGTTCACCTTCATACACCATCATTCACCCTCATTCACCTTCATTCACCCTCATTCACCATCATTCACCCTCATTCACTCTCATTCACCATCATTCATCCTCATTCACCTTTATTCACTCTCATTCACCTTCATACACCACCATTCACCTTCAGTCACCTTCATATTTCTTCATTCATTATCATTCATCCTCATTCACCATCATTCACCTCCATTCACTTTCATCCGCCTTCATACAACTTTATACACCATCATTCACCTTCATTTACCTTCACACACCACCATTCACCCTCATTCATCCTCAATCATCTTAATTCACCATCATTCATCTTCATACTCCATCACCCTCATTCACCTTCATTCCCCCTCATTCACCCTCATTCACCTTTATACACCTTCATTCACCATCATTCACCCTCATTCACCTTCATTTACCATCATTCACAATCATTCACCCTCATGCACGTTCCTACACCACTATTCACCCTCATTCACCTTCATACACCATCATTCACCATCATTCAACCTCATTCGCCCTCATTCACCCTCATGCACCTTCATACACCATTAATCACCCTCATTCACTTTCATTTACTATCATTCACCTTCATACACTATCATTCACCATCATTCACCCTCATGCACCTGCATACACCCTCATTCATCTTCATTCACCCCCGTTCGCGTTCATACACTATCATTCACTATCATTCACCCTCATGCATCATCAGTCACTCTCATTCACCCTCATGCATCATCAGTCACTCTCATTCACCGTCAGTCACCTTCATAAACCATCATTCAGCCTCATTCACCTTCATTCACCCTCATTCACCATCATTTAGCCTCATTCACTCTCAAGTACAATGTTGTAATACATTTGCAAACTTCTGTAACGTTTACACTGTAGCCCGAGAGAATTACATGCAGTGGGAATGTTTTATGAGAACTACATATTGAGCTAAGTCACCCACCCCTGTAAGAAGGCCAGCTGTATCGCGAACAAGTGCACTTATGTCCAGGATTGAGTGTACTTACAAAATTAACAATATACATGAAGAAATTAAACGATTCTGATTGGCTGAGAGCAGAGCAGTTCAAGCGTAACACGAATGCAAAAAGTGCAACACCAGTGCAAATTACACATCGTGATTTTGGATTATGATTGACTGAAAGACAATAGAATTGTTGTTTACAGTCTATCGAACTTTATCTCTGGCAATCTTTGTTAACCTTTCCTTTGTGTACTTTTGCAGTGAAAAAGCTGGTTCACCGCGTTAAATGGACAGGATAAACCTTCAGAAACGCAAGGTACAGGAAACCTGAAAAATAACAGTTTAATAAGATAGAAAAAGACCAAAGACATAGTTATAAACCATATGTTGTAAATAAGTTAGGGACTGGAGCTGGTTTGACCTGCGAGGTCTGAGTCGAGTCTCGTGATTGACACTTGAAAAACGTGTGCAGAAAAGGAATCGGAGAGAACGGAAAGGAGTCTAGCGTGGACATTGATCTATCTCTGTATTACGGAAAATATCTATCGGAACACGGAATTAACTCTTAGAACAACATTGTCATATCTCGGAATCTATCAAAGGATCAAAATAAAGAGTATGGATCGATGCAACACCATAAAGGAACAAGGATGGCTAAGGATAGAGAAGATTAACACGGATTGCAAACGACGAATTTGAAAAATTGAGGCTAAACTTTTCAATATGCGCAAACCGTGACTGAGCTCCTTTAAATAAGCTTAAATTTGGCTATTTCCGTAAAAAAAATCACGAGAAATTATGAGAACTAAAGAAAATGTTAAAAAGAAACCGAACACATGGCAAGATTTAAATTCTACAAAGAAACTGAATTCTAGATATAGAAGCGCTAAATTAAAATACCATAATGCAGCACGTTCTTTCCAGCTAACTTCGTCCGCAGGAATTTTACGGTCAAAATTAAAAATGTTGGTTGTATAGACGGTTAGATCTTCATGCGATTGCGTAAGCTTATTCATTGTCAGAGAAAAGTTTTTCTTCCAAAGATATTTTCCTAAGACGTGAAAAAGTGGTAAGAAAACTGAGTATGCGTCATGATTTGCGCGCGCATAAATTTCGTCATTATTAAAGTTGAATTATGACGCAACTCTAATTACTTAGCTGGACCAAAAGTACGTTTTACGACGCTTCACCGCGGTGTTCTTGTCTGTGAGATTTTCGACAGTTAGAGGCCAATTTCAATTTATTAAATGTCTTACTTAGCTCCGAGGCTTAGGGGAATTATAAAACAAAAGGGACCGCCTAGGGTCTAAGGGATGAATAATTAACTTCTTTTTTTATTATTCGGTTTAGCCTCGCGGAGCCAATTTAGAATTTTAATGTATCAAAATTGGCCTATCAACTACAAACATAGCATATTCGGATCAAAATTCCTTTCAGGTGCGTGTTTTTCTCCCAAGTTGCTCATTTTTCACAATTCAAAGCACACAATCTTAACGTGGGATGCATTTCTTTTGTTCAAAGCATATTTCTCGTGGCTGTGCTGAATTTTAATGTGGGTATATATAAAGAAGTGTAGAATGACACACCCATTTTAGCGTCGGTCGCCGTTGCGTTGAAGGCAAGGGCGAAGACATCTTAGTCGCTGTGCTCCCTTTAGGCAAGTCCATATTTTCTTTATTTATCGCCATTGAATTGAAGGCAAGGGCGAAGACATCTTAGTCGACGTGCTTCCTTCAGGTAAGTCCACATTTTCTCTAGTTAGTTACGTGTCCTAACTGTTTCCCTCATCTTTCAATTTGATCATTTAATGGTATAATAAAACTTTCCTCAATGCTGTGAAAGCTTCGAGGTGCATGTGTTTTTCCTTGACACCGAAGACCGTATTTAGGCGAAGTTGAAAAACCGAATAGCAAACATTTCTCTTGTGAGTAACTGAATGATTATTTTTAATAAAATGTTTGTTTACAGCTTGATAATCTGCTTGGTTTGCCGTTTTACTTTGTTATTCGCAATTTGTTTCGTCATCTCGGAGCGCTACCATGTACACTCTTTTTAACTGTTATAAAAACAGAAAATTCCAACCGCCTTTGCCTTTGCTCTGATACGAAGAGAACAGTTATGTAGTTATATCAAAACCTATAACTAATCTTCAGTTCGTTCCCACTGCAGTGCACCACTTTGTTAGTAGTCGTTAAAAAGTGTTATTCCACATTTTGAGGGAGTTTTGTTAAGTGCAAGGCCGATAGACGTCCGTTAAGTGATACTAATACTCAATCAAGTCAGTTTTGCTCGAGTTAACACGCGAAAAACTCAACCATGACTTTCCTGTTTTTTTCACAAGAATTGACAAGAGGCAGCAAAGTTGTATCCAAAGGAACTGAATTGGAGTGACAGGCGTCATTCACCAATTCAAATGAAGTGTAGCACGACCAGCTATGGACTCCTGGCAAGTTTCGTGTTGACGACAATTCCGTTGAAGTTCAGATAAGTGAATCACAGTTGTCGCTATATTCCATTTAATATAATCCTTTGAAGTTTTGCAGCTAAGTCCAGTTTAGGGGCATTCAGACGTATCATTAGAACGGGTTTGCAATTTAATAAAGAATGTCATCGATTTCAAAATGAGCGCATGTCGCTGGTAATTTTGTATGCCTTGGTGCTGAATGTTTCGTAATTTTAATGGACGAGTCTCGTGTTTGGACGTATTTTTGCTTAAAATTAACCCACAGGCAAAAGTGACACGTATTATTTATTTCGTACTATTAAGTACTATTAAAACATTTTCCATTTATCTTACAAATATAAGAAATCGAGTACCGAATCCAAGATCTTACGATTTGGTGGCACTAATGTTTTACTGTTTTTTTTTTTCCATTTTTTTCACATAATCCATTCGTAGAATGCTTCAGTTTATCGTCCTGCGATCGTGTTTTTCTGTTTAAAAAAAGACTTGCAATCCATAGCAAGAATCTAAGAACTTCTAACTTATTGACTACACTGGCAAATTCGTTTATTAATTCTAAAAAAAAAAATTATCTGAGCTGAAGATAACTGACGAGCCTATAGGCGTAGTTCAATAAGGAAAATGAGCAAAAAATAGCAAAATTCTCAGCGCAGGAAAAGATTTGCAAGCTCGTTAGGCTAGCTATATTGTTATTTGTTCGCCAACATGAGAGCAATTGACTTTTGAAACAAAGAGCTGTTTGGCTGTACAAAAATTGAATTCAAAACAATTGACGTCAATGTCTGCAAGCAGTGAATATTGCTCTTTATTTCTGATCCGTTGACAGAAAAACTTATTGGCAGAATGTTGTCATGAAAATCAAACGCAGATGAATCCGATGGATTGACCACACACTTCCCAAAGTTGCCTAGAGATGGACACCAACTGGCAAAAGCAAACCTGGTTGGCCAAAAACCACTTGGCGCCTGCCATGAGCTCAACGAGGAACAACATATCGTACAAAATAGAGATGTAGATGGATTGTGGCTGCCTTGTGTCCCACAGAGAACGAAGACGATTAATTAAAAAAGTAAGTAAATCTCGTTATCAACTTTACAGCAAGTCTTTTATCGTAAATGGCGGCTGTCCTTCATTATCAACTCATTCGTACGCTACCAAGTTGAATAGAAATACATAAAAGATGACGAGTTGTTGCAAATCGATTGTTTTAATCTGTGACGGCCATTTATTATGGTTCAACTTTCTGACCACAACATGCGAACAAGTTTTTGGGGTGAGCAAGTTATCTGTCCATGAAATAATCATAAGTAAACCTAGGTGATTAAATAACTAAAGTTGCTGCCGTTTGCTCTGCTATCTCCAGGATGACCAAAGATGTGTTAAAGGACAGTTCACGAGTTTCTGGATTTATTCATCAACCTTAATTAATTGAATTTCATCAACGTTAACTGAATTTTGGATGGCAGTGTGCAGAGCTTCACTTCTGGCGTACGATCGATGACTATTGGAAAAACATCTCGGCTCAGATAAGTAGATAATGGCTTTCCTATCTTTACACTCCAAGAGTGTTAAAAATCGTGCCATTGCTGCATATACGCGTACGGTTGTCTTGTTGTCCAGAAAATGCCATAATTTATATCAGTACAATACACGTGCACTGTATTATGTTCGATAATAATTATTATAATGAGACTACCGTTTGTTTGGAAGGACTCTGGGTCTAACTTTTGTTGGCTCAGATCATTTTCGCGTGGGGGTGGAACATCTTGCACTTTTCATTTTACGTTCTTGGAGTTAAGCGTCTGAAAACGTTTAGGTGAAGAGGAGAATACCACGACGTAAATAGTCATAAAAAAGATTCTTTCATAATCATTAAATCCAATTTTAATAGCTAGCTTATATTATAACCAAGTTAGAAAGCATTATCCTTGATTCTTAGAAGCGCGAACAATACAACCCATCTTGGATTCGGTGGGAATTCTATTTCATTTTTGAAGAAAATGCTAAAATTCGAAAACACATCAAAACACTACTGTTTTATGAAAATTTACATAGTTATCAACTGTATCTAACACTGCTGTAAATTTATTAGTTGACAAGGTAGTGTTGATTAAATATTCTTTTTTCTGTCTCGCTCAAGGTGGCTGATATATCACTGTTGACAGAAAGGGCAGCCATCTTGGATCGCAATGTACTGTTGGACTCTGGCACAAGTTGACTGTTGGAAACATCAAATCCCAGATAAGTACATTATTTATACTCTCGTTAACTTTTAACAGTTTCAGTGTAAGAATTATGAAAATCTCAGAAACTGATTAACTAGAAGAAATTGTCTTGATGAAGAACCAAATTCCTAGAATTAATATTAACAACAATATGAGAAAATCAGTAACGAGAATACATATTTTGAGCATGGGATGTACTTAAGAGTTACCACTTTGAAAAGCTAAATTCTCAGAGTCATATTTAAAACAATATGAGAAAACCAGTAATGAGAATATACATTTTGAGCATGGGATGTGTTAAAAGTTACCACTCAGTTCGTTATGCTGAAGGTCAACCTGAAACTATCGAATATTATTTCTCGTAATTCTTGTTTTTTTCAAGGCATTGATGAAGACCATAACCAAAAGTTGCGAAAATTTAGATAAGAGAAAAAAGTATTTTGCTAAATTGAGAACAATGGTCGTTTCTTTTCGAAAAAAATTTAAATGAAGAGGAAGGTGTGGTAAGTAATTAATACATGGCCGCGGCTTATCAATAAAATCATCTCGTGAATGCTCACTAGTTTTCCCATTAAGCTGAGACGAATTATACAACGAACTATCGTTTTGCACGTACACATCCTTTGAATTTGAGTAGTATTCTCGAGAATATAAAGTGAAGTATCTCAATCGAAAGTTTTTAATCTTCCAGTTCGTCACGTCTCATACATTGCAAACTTCATGTAAGAGTGCTGTTTGTACAGCCGTATAACTCTTGACGGTATCACAATGAGCCAAACTAAAAGTAAGATTGCTCTAAAAAGGACTTCTTCTGTTTTTTTGTTTGTTTGTTTGTTTGTTTTTGTCGAGTAAAGAAGGATTTTAAATCTTGAAAAAAATCTTGGAAAGGCACAGCTAGTCAGATAGCCGGACTGCAATAGATCGTTTTCACTGTCGTGCAATAGAAAAAAAAAACAAGAAAATTCGATCTTGTTGAAGATAAATAAAGAAGACTTCTCTCCAGGTTTTAGGTCTATGCGCTACCCCAAACTTCAGTTATTTGCCTAAATGTTTTGTTCAAGTTTACAGAGCTCAGAATGGTGCCGCCATATTGGTGTACCTCCGTGGTACACCAATTGGCGAATCTTTGTTTAAAATATTTGCCCCGTAAGTGATACAGTTTCTGATGGAAATTCTGAATATTGAAAGGGCATAGCCCGATCAACTGTGTCAAGGAATTTGAGCTCGATGTATTAAATCATTTTTGCGCGACGCGGGTTTAAAAACTCAAAATTTAACAAAGAATATAAAAGCTCATTAGGGCGTTTGCCAACCAGAAATTTGGCAGTTTTTGAAGGCCAATTTCTCCTCGAATATTTCAGCCAAAGAGCCAAAAGTTTCACCAATTACTAAGTCTCACTAGCTCTTTAAATTGTTGTAGTCAATTTGTGTCTAGCGTGATACCTTCTCCGTGCAAAGTAGTATGTCAATGAGGAAAAATGTAAAAAATGACCTCAGCAAAGATTCGCCAATATGGCAGCAGGAAAATAGTGTGACAATCTGGATCTTCTTGGTTATCTAGGCCACTGATGGCCTATTCTGCACAAACCAACATATTAACACTTAACTGCTACTTTTATTCACGAAGGACTGAAAATCATGAGATAAGTATATATTTTTCGACAAACGCGATGTCCTGTACTGCCATAACTCTAAAATTCAAAATGCACTTGTTTCCAAACGAAGGACACCACTGCGCTGAAATGCTGTCAAGATGTATAATTTTCGCACTTCTTATGTCTGATGAGGATAGAAACTTTGGTGGCTCTTTACGTTTGGATTTAAAAGCTTGATGACGTCACGTGAAAACGTTCCACTTAATTCAGCATAGAATAATTAAAGTCGTCTTATTCAGATCTAATCATTAATTAGTTCTACAATAATAATTAAGACAAAATCCGAGAGGAAATCGAGTAATTTCAGTTCTTAGTGGACAAAAACCTCCATCCAGAATAATTCTAAGTATCTTGCAGTCCTTTCTGCAATTTCTAAAAGGTTAAGATATGAATAGTTGCTTGAAATAACACCGAAAACCATTTCCCATGGAAACGTAGGAAAATAAGTTTCAAAGTTTAGAGAAATTGTGCAAACAAAGGTAAACTTTCATCATCAGTTTCATTTCACCAGTAATTTCAAGTATTTCATATGAACTTCAAAATCTGTTTCAGTCGACATTTGGTGTTGTTAGAAATAATTTCCTTTGAGAAGATATTTAAAACAGTCGCACAGCCGTTTGCAATACGATGTGAATAATCTCGGTACAAAGTTTTTTTTCCACTTGTTACTCACACCTCTTGTAGATTCCTTCTTAATAACTCGGAGGAAGATTATTTAATGAACTTGGCGAGCCATTGTAAAAGGAGACCATGAAACAACTTTCATACCGTTACTGGAATTTTTTAACACAGGATTTGGCAAAATGACTTCTACCAATACCAGAGTATACAAGCTTATTGAAGTGCCTTTGCAATTAATTCTCAACTTGCTTTTTTACTTGCATAATGTTTGCATTTATGGAGCCCTGAGTAGTTTTTTTTCATCACGGCATGCTTATGAAAGCACGTAAGGGTACTTTCTTGAATATTATAACCGACCCACCCGTCCAAAAGAATGAAAAACGGCCAAAATATATAGGGACTTTCAGAATATATTTGCACATTGACCATTCGAAATCTGTGCAATGTTTTCTTTGGGGGGTTAAATCTTACACGGACTCGTAGATAGATCAGAAAGAGAGAAAATTAAAAAAAATTGCTATGACTTAATTTAGGTCTACGGGTTAAATTTCGCGGAGTAAACGTATTTTCGCAATTTGCGATGAGTTCTCTTTCATCAAATTTTCTCTCATCAAATGTTCGTGATACAATGTTAACCGAAAACTGAAGTTCATTTAAAAATTTAACAAAGCAAAATTGTACTTATTAGAGTGTTTCATGTGAAAAAACGTTATGAATGACATTCCAATAGGGAAAGGAGCATTGTTGACTGGCCGTATTATCTATTGGACGGAACTTTGTGCTAAAATATTCAGAAAATATACATTTTAAAGAAGAGTCATGAATTATTATAACTGATCATAAAACAAAAATTAACACTGTGTTAACACAGCGATATTAAAGACATGATAAAAGGTCAGCTAGACGTCGAACTGGAAATCCTTGAAAAAAAACGCAGATTATATAATTAATAAATGGAATTTTTGTCGTTTATTTAAATCGACTTAAAAGGTCATGCTTCTTGACTGGTTTAAACTCACTACTTTGCTTTCAATTTCGTTGGAAACTGCATGCGAAAACCTCTGTTTTTCATACATGAAAGAATGAATTTTGACTTGTGGATAAGAAATGAAATAGTTAGCTTAAGCAACGACGATACCTACGCTAGGGACAACTCCTAGAAAAAAAAATGATATTTCTAATCTCGTAACAATCTGGATATCTGCTCCGTACGCCAATCAGTACTTAAAACTTGCTCAAACTAAATATGTAATGCCAGCGATCCATTCCAAAAAGAAATACAAAAAATTTGCCATCCCGACCTACGTTCTTCAAAATGCACAGAACCTGTTCATGTCACGTTACGGCTACAAAATGCACAAAGATTTAGAACGCACACGCACAGCCATTGTTCTACTCAATAAACCTTTTGTTTGGTGACGTTTTCGTTGCCGTTTTATGTTTTTTTTTTCTTCATTTGGGACTTTTTATTTCCACAATTACATCAATTACAATCCTTTTTTTAACAATTAATTTACAGAAGAACGAATAAAGTTTGGTTTACAGAAGTTAACAATGACACCATATTGAATTAATTGAGAAAAAAGATTTTGTCAATTCTTATCTTCATATACTTATTTAACTTAACGATTTTCCTTAATGATAGCGTTGTCTACTATAATTATTAGTTAAAATTGTTTCCTCAAAGATCTTCTATTATTCTTTAAACAAATTCGTTTTATTCGATTTGAAATGTGTTTTTCAGTTTCATATTTAATTACCTAAATTCTTATGAAGTGGCTCAAGGAAGGTAATGTTTCTCTACATCGACAAGTCCACAAGAAAGATTTTCCTAAAACTACTATATAATTAAATAGATCCATCTCCTCCTCAAAAGACCCAACAATAACATCGCAATATGTAAGCGAGAGGCTTCTGCAACACTTGATTGTGCTCAAAACCTTTTTCATTAACCTCATGCCAAAAAGAATATGAAAAAGAACAACCGAACAAAATATGGGATATTGTTTCCGTTTGCTGATTACAGATGCAATTGGGATTAGAAATGTATCCTATTTTACACCGGCGGTCATTAGTAAACAGAACAGAATTCAACACTTTGTACCGAAAGCCGCCGAGATACGGTTCATTAGCAGCCCTCTCTGGCAGAAGAAATGCCTCTGAAACTTGCTTGTCATCAAGGCTAAATTCTTTCTTTAGCTCGACCCATTTACTTGGCTTTTCCAATTTTGTTTTATAGGAAAACAATAGTCGAAGTCACATTAGCGCTTTCCTTTACTGTGCTACGCAATGTAATAAGCAATTATCAATGCAATAAGCAATTATTATCAACACAATATTTAGATTAATAGATTTCTACGTGACTGAGACAGCCCTTCCGTCCAAAAGTTTTCGTTGCCGTTGCCGTCGTGGTTTGCTTGAGCTCCCTAATGTCCGGAAAGTTACAACACCCGGGTAACTGGGAGCGTAGGGCGGTGTTTCGTAAGACATTTCCGTAAATTCAAATTTATAACCATATTACCTTTGTGGGATAACTGCTTGCAAATGATTTGTTTCTCCGTCTCTTTTAGCGTAATTCCGAGAGTAGTTGACGCAATTTTCCTGTGTTTTTTCCTTTGGTGACATTAGAAATAAGTGTTTCTGATTTTCGTGAGCGGATAATTTCCAGCTAGAACTGATACGAAAAGTAAGTGTTCCATGAGTGGTGAATTTAATGTTTGGGCGTTAACAGGGTCTGAAGACAGATGTCAGCGAGGCATCAATTCTAAACCAAACCCGGTTGTTCACTGTATCACATGACTAAAAAATAAATGTACTATGGTTATGTTTGACAGAGGGAAACTGTGACAGGTTAGAGAGTTTATAAAACTGTTTGGCTACGTATATACCAGCCCAAAGAGAAATAAATAGACGGCTTTCTTGCCAATTTCGAGTTAAAAACTGACTCTTCGTACATCACTTGCACAAAAAAGTGACTTGACTCAGCTCGAAAACTCATTTCAAGGGCACCGCTTTAAAAGTTTCAACTGAGCCAACGGATAATAAAATTATAAAATTGACAGTGGATCAGCAATTAAATCTCTTGACTGAATTAAGACATTGCCAAAGAGTCAGGAGATGAGAATAAATAATTCATCAACTATGAGATATTGTCTTGATGTCAAAATTTACAATATTTATTGCCAAATTTTCATCTTTCGTATATAAGAATATACGAGAAAGAATGTAGCAACTAAGTATTGAATGTTTCATACTTTTAAGAGGAAAAAATATCAAACGTAAGATTTATTTTGTCAAATCGCTCGCATTGTGGGCTGAAATAGCACCACAAAACACCAGCAACAGATTGTTTTCAGTCGTGTGTCGTGACGAAAGCTGACTCTATGCATTTTTAAAGAGGAGCCTAGGTAGAAGAAATGTACAATTTACAAGCTCTTTGCGGCGTTATTATTGGAAAAGATCAGAGAAAAGGATTGGATTTACGTGTTTGAAAACTTTGTTTCAGTTCAATCTTGACACCAAAATTGCAGTACATGTTCAAGAAGGGAAATCGATGCCCCTAAAATAACCATTACGTTTGATTTAGGAATTCTGGCTTTATAAATTACCCACAGACAGGTTGTAAGAACTGTTCTTGAGGCATATTGTGTAGATTTCATCTCGATACTGTCGCTTTTTTAGAGCACTAAATGAAGCGGCTGCAATTTGTAGCAGCTCGACTAAGCATTTTTTTTAAACTAAATGACGACTAAGATGTTCAACGACAAAATAGGAAAAAAAATTCCAAAGTAATACCAGGAGTGTGAATTTAATTTCTTGCATGGTACAGTCACAAGAAAAATGATAAGGAAAAACAGTACTTTTGTTTTAAGCGTCCTGTACAAAAAAAGAGTAAGGTTGTGAAGTTCTTAACTGGTGGTTTGTAGAAGAAAAAGTAAGAAACTTGTTGAACTGTAATTCAGAGGTGGATTGTTTATAAATTCAAGAAAAATATATCGTTGCGATTTCGGTGCAAACGAAAATGTGATTTTCCAGCATTCGCTCCGCTCCAGTTTTCACGTATTGTTCCTAGAAAGCGGTAACAAATTCAAGTTAAAAAGTCGTTCATCACTGAAACGTGTTATGTTGAGTATAGAAATGAACTCCATTATTTCCAAGAAATAGTGATCGACAGCTCATTTCTCCTTTCTGCAGATGATGAGAATTTCAATTAATTTCAGTTAATTACAATAATATTAATTTCAACAAGATGATGAGAAAAAAGGAAGTCATCAACTTTGGATCATTGTCTTGATGGAGCAGTGAATAGGCCATTTCCGAGTTTACCTTGTCCTTCTGTTTGAAAACGAGTTCTCGTGCAACCATTTTTGCGATGGAAAACAAATTTCACTCTCGAGTTCTGATTTTTTCTTCTAATTTCTTTGTGTACGATGACAATTAAAAAATAAGATGTTCAATACGCAGACACGTGAGTTAAGTTATAATTATCTATTTCCAACGTTCAATAGTGCCGCCCACTTTGCTGCAAAAGTAAACAAGAAGTAAAGTTATATTATTCCATAATGATGATTAGTTTTCGATTTTCCATTATTTTATTGTAATCAGAAATAATTTGGCAACACTCTGTTAGAAATGCTGCGGGGTAGCTTAAGGCATTTTAAAATTATTCAGTACCTTTAAGATTCCTGGAAGGAATATAGCCTAGAATAATAAAATATTTCTGTTTGTCGTGAACGGATGTTAAATTTTCTAGTTAGTACCGATAAAAAGAGGTAACTCCATACATGTTTGAAGCGTTTCTAGCTACGGTCTTGAGAGAGGTGTCGGCGGGGCGTCAAATTCCCCAACAAACCCGTTCTCTTTATAAAATGACTTACTATACACGACAAGTTCAATGAGAAAATAAATGCACTCTGTTTAATATGTCTGACAGTGGGAAACTGACAAGCGAGATAGTTTACAAACCTGATTTTGCCATCAGTCTCCAAAACGAAATAGAGCTTTTCGTCTACCAATTTTGAGTTATAAATATGTTTCTTCACACTTCAGTTACACAAATAAACAGTAATTTGAGGTTCACTTAAAGAATGGCTTGATTAAGCTCGAAAGATCATTTCATGGGCACTTTATGAAATAGTAAATGAGTCAAGTTAAATGCTTTGTCTTACGGATAATAAAGGTTTAAAATTGACAGTGGAAGAGCAATGTGTTCGTCACGTAGAGAATAGCGGCAAGGTAGAACTGAATGAACTTTTCAATTCTCAAGAACTAGAAATCAACATACAATTTCTCCTAGCTGTCTTAAAACATTCTCAAATAGTCAGGTGATGAGAATAAAGAATAAAGCAACCGTATAAGATATTGTCTTGATATCAAATCTGACAGCATTGCCGAATTTTCTACTAAAAGTTTAGTCAGTGTATACATGGATACCATGTGTGTTCCTTGCTGTTTTTAAGGTAGCTGAAGTAGATCTACAGTTCTTATTCATTTTAGCATAACACGTTGTTGACTTGAATTTCCATAAAATGATAATAGAATCCTGGTTAACAGATTTTGTGATAAAGAAGCACCCAAATATTGATGGCAACCTATCAAACCCAAAAGATACGAATAGCTTGTGTATATGAAAAGAAATTAAAGAAAGAAAAAAACTTGACATAGAGATTTGAAATTTTTGCGCTCATTCTTGTTAAACCAGTAGAGTTGGTAAATTAGCATATAACGTCTCACTGCACGTATTTTCAATTGTCTAGATAGCACTTACACTTGCCTTCTAACTGATCAATAATGATAATTCTTGTCAACAGGATCACAGAGATTAGACGGATCCGTTAAGAAAATGGGCTGCAGCACTTATCAATATTAAATTCAACAATCTTAAAATAAAGTGTTAAAAAAAGGAGATGAACAAGTCTTCGAAAAGAGTTGAGTGACTTTTTGGAAAAACATTACTGAATTTTTGAAAGCTATTTAATCAATAAACAAGACTTGCAAGGTAGCTTTCATCAGCATTTTCTTCTCTGAAACAATGTGAATCAAAGCACAATACTTAAATGAAATTTCGCAAAGCCTTTACTTGTGTTAAGAAGGTGTAAAGGCTAATTAAAAGAATTAAAAAAAAAAGCTCTTGAAACCTTCTACAACATTAGATCATTAAATAACGAAAAAAAGATATATAATTAAACAAGCCGCAAACTCAGTTTCCGGCAAAATCTTGTGTCCTTGTCCATTACTTAAAAACAAATAAATTGTGTTAATATATGAAGTTCTAACCCCCTCCCAAATCATCGCAACATGTAAATCCAACATATCACAACACTGTTGTGCATAACATGTTGCGTGCGCTTGGCCACCCTCTTGAGACCTCTTCCGTGATATTACCTGCTGGTGGCTCATACTTGACCAACACACCAAATAGGACTCAACAGGATGGTCAAACGCACACAACACACAGAGGATGACTCTTTTTCCCTCCTTCCTCCTCCCCAGAGGAGGTAGCAGGGAGCAAGATGACTCTTTTTCCCTCCTTCCTCCTCCCCGGAGGAGGTAGCAGGGAGCAAGATGACTCTTTTTCCCTCCTTCCTCCTCCCCGGAGGAGGTAGCAGGGAGCAAGATGACTCTTTTTCCCTCCTTCCTCCTCCCCGGAGGAGGTAGCAGGGAGCAAGATGACTCTTTTTCCCTCCTTCCTCCTCCCCGGAGGAGGTAGCAGGGAGCAAGATGACTCTTTTTCCCTCCTTCCTCCTCCCCGGAGGAGGTAGCAGGGAGCAAGATGACTCTTTTTCCCTCCTTCCTCCTCCCCGGAGGAGGTAGCAGGGAGCAAGATGACTCTTTTTCCCTCCTTCCTCCTCCCCGGAGGAGGTAGCAGGGAGCAAGATGACTCTTTTTCCCTCCTTCCTCCTCCCCGGAGGAGGTAGCAGGGAGCAAGATGACTCTTTTTCCCTCCTTCCTCCTCCCCGGAGGAGGTAGCAGGGAGCAAGATGACTCTTTTTCCCTCCTTCCTCCTCCCCGGAGGAGGTAGCAGGGAGCAAGATGACTCTTTTTCCCTCCTTCCTCCTCCCCGGAGGAGGTAGCAGGGAGCAAGATGACTCTTTTTCCCTCCTTCCTCCTCCCCGGAGGAGGTAGCAGGGAGCAAGATGACTCTTTTTCCCTCCTTCCTCCTCCCCGGAGGAGGTAGCAGGGAGCAAGATGACTCTTTTTCCCTCCTTCCTCCTCCCCGGAGGAGGTAGCAGGGAGCAAGATGACTCTTTTTCCCTCCTTCCTCCTCCCCGGAGGAGGTAGCAGGGAGCAAGATGACTCTTTTTCCCTCCTTCCTCCTCCCCGGAGGAGGTAGCAGGGAGCAAGATGACTCTTTTTCCCTCCTTCCTCCTCCCCGGAGGAGGTAGCAGGGAGCAAGATGACTCTTTTTCCCTCCTTCCTCCTCCCCGGAGGAGGTAGCAGGGAGCAAGATGACTCTTTTTCCCTCCTTCCTCCTCCCCGGAGGAGGTAGCAGGGAGCAAGATGACTCTTTTTCCCTCCTTCCTCCTCCCCGGAGGAGGTAGCAGGGAGCAAGATGACTCTTTCCATGGTTAATTTATTCATATATTTAATTGAGGTAATGACTCCAGAGATCGTAATAAACAAGGTTCAAATGCGTTTATCATTAACAGTGATTATTCTCTAGCTTTCTTGGAAGGAGAATTACTTTGCATTTAAATTTAGTTGAATCCAAGATACATTTTCTATTCTCAAAGCGGAGCGCAATGCCTTAAGAAAATCGTCAGTGAGAGATACCCCTACACGATGTTTTGGGCACAGTGTTTTTGTATTGGCCAAAATTCCCTACTAGCTTACTTGGGAATATTGTTCGAAGAGCATTAATTTCTGTTCCTCAAACCTCCACTCCACTGAATAAAACAATCGCACTTGAGGAATAAATTTCTTCCATAATCCCCTACTTTCCTAGGAAGGAGATTTGGAGGGAAGTGTATGTCTTAACCACAATCTCTTAATCTTTCCTTAAAAGTCAAAAGTGGTCACATTTTGAGTAAAAGTTCCTCCCAAAGTAATTTTCTTTAAGATGGTCAAGGTTTAGGAAATGGCTGAAACACTAGACTGCTTATTTATGCCCATAGTGTCGAGACAGTGTAGTTTAGTCTTACCGCTACTTCTAAACCTTTAACCCTCTCCGAGAAAAGTACTTTGGGAGGGAGTCTACCTCATATTACAACCCCTTTTTGAACTTTAAAGGACGAGTGGAGGATTATGGATGAGAGTTAAACTTCCTCTCCAAATATTCTCTCTAGGAGAGTAAAGGATTATGGACGAGATTTAATCCTCCTTCGCGATTGTTTCATTCAGGGGAGTAGGGGTTTTGGGGACAGGAATTAAGACTCTTCGAACAATCTTCCCCTGTAAGATGGTGGGAGATTTTTGGCCGAAGATAAACTACTGTGCACAATGGATCGTGTAGGGGTATCTCACGATTATTTTATTATCTGACGATTTTTTCTGGCATTGCCCTCTGCTTTGGGAATGAGCAATGTTCATTGGATTAAACTTAATTTAAATGGAAAGTAAAGGACAACGACACAGGTTTAACCGCATTCACCTTTCTGGTTCTGCGGCATATTTTTGTCTACAGTTATTTTATAAATAATATTTTATCACAGGAAGGTGTAAGAGCTTATTGGAGTCTAGTTTTTAATTTGCTCTTTGCACCTTCCTTACATCAGCTAAGTTTACTTTCGTTATTTGCGAAAATCTCTATCTTTTTATTCTTCCTTCTTACAGACTTGATATTATATATATATTCACGTCCGCTTCATTTGTTAATCAACTATTCCATCGTAACTTACTATGAGGATCGACATATTTACGATAAACGGTGTAAAGGTGCTTTTCTTAAAGTTTATTTCCAAGCTCAAAGAGAATTTATTTGAAAGTGTTTCTGCATTTGTCTTTTAGCCAGTTGTTCGCTATGGTGTATCATTGTTCACTTTCTTTACTATTCCTCAGGCTACCTGTTGATCAAATCAAATATTAACAGTTCATCAGAATGTGTCACGCAGAATCAACATGTATTATTATGCGATGAACTGTCTTAGTGAGGGTACTGCTGCGATACTCTCCTACTTGTTCTATATTTTCTTTCCAAATAAAACTTACGGTGCTTACATATGTAATGAAATGTTCACAAGGTAACGTTAGCATTTGGCTTCAGAAAAAACTAAACAAATACTAAGAAAAATAAACTAGTTGTTTAAATATAGAACTCTTACTAAATGATTGCCAATTAAATCTCTACACTTTAAAACGTCACCATAGTGTTATCGAACGCAGAATGAACTGTCTTTTGAGTCCATCTTTCAGCTTTGTCTTAGCGATTATCAGTTTTTTTTTCTAAAATTTCGAGTGCTGTGACAGCAAATGGCGTTGTTTCACTGAGCCTTCTGGAGAATTTGATTATCCATCCAATATTTCTAAATCCTCTTCCGAAACTTCGGTGAGACGAGAAAAAATGTCCCTATTTTGCAGACAATCTTCAACCACTGAATAATAATGATGATCGTACAAGATATACCTTAGCCAATCAGAATGCACTATTGCATTAGTATAATCCGGTAGATTTGTACTAATGATAAACAGATTACTGCACCGTTGTCAAGCACAATAACTGTTGGTTATTAGTTCTTACATAATGATCAAGAGTGATCACAATAAAACGTTTTCACGAAATCATTATGAAGACTGATTGACTTTGTGAATTCTTCTGTTAGAAAACAGTTTTGGACTTAGAAATTTTAAAGTTAAAATTGTAAATTTCATTTTCAAAGTTAAAACTTTAACTTTGCAGCAACTATTTACTTCTGCTGGCATGTTGACACGACCTTGTTTCCTTACTTATGATCAACAACACGCTCTGCCTCGATCTGAACCAGTAGGGAAGAAATGACTTGCATTTAATGTCTTTTTTCAGGTTTTCTGAACTGCACTTAACAAATCTTACGAAAGAAACTGACATATTCATTTCCACTTGTCTTATTCACATCCTTGGATGGGTCGTGGCTCAATATTTCTCTGCAAACTGAAGTCGAGTGATACAAAACTTAAGCCCTGCTCCGCTGTGTTAATACTTGGTTGAATTGTCGCTTGCAGAAAACAGCACCTCTTGTTAAAGATGGTTTTTCATGTTTTTGGTATCCTTAAAGGGACACAGTCGGCTTTGGGACCGCGCTGACCCGGACACTAGTTTTCTCACTTTGAAAAAGTTCACCTCAACCTGAAATCAAAGATGCTCGTCGAGTACATCTAGAAATCCGCTTCAATCTTCGCAGTGTTTTGCTTGATTTTCAATCGTTTACTGAAAAACCTGTTTTTTGAGTGGGCTTTTGCTCATCCTGTGATAGTTTTTGTATCATATTTGGTTAAAACAGTATGGATCGTGTCTCTGTGATATGCAAATTAACTATGAAATCAAATGGTATCTAATGCGCATGTGCTCCAGCTGACTGTGTCCCTTTAACTTTTAATAGGGTACTACTGATTCATGCTTCAAAAGTATTGATATTATTGATAAAAGAACGTAAAACCGAAAAATCAAAAACAAAGCCTCTGCAATCTTTTCAAGGCACTGGACGTTTTTTTTTAAGCTTTTCGAAATATATGAATTGATTATGTCGTTCTCAAACCTTTTAATTAGCCTAGCGTTTTTGTCAGTAGTCCGACATCACCAAGTCCAATTACATCCTTTACAGGGACAGGATCCGGTACTTCTTTTTTTATTAGGTTACGTCGGTCCTTGCAAATTGACCTTGTGCTTTCACTGCTTACCAAAGCGTGGCTTATTTAACTATCAGAAACCATAGTATACTTGCCTGTCAAGGAGTTGAAAACAAATATTGCTTCGGAAACAACATCAAAACTCGATCTGCTATTACCGACTAGCTAAGAAATAGACTGACAAATGCGGGGTAAAAATACAGCCTTTATCAGCAATGACGTGAAATAATTTCCTGCTGCAAATTATTAACGACCTGTTAACATGTACCCGACTAAATTTCCTCACGGTTACATGTTTGATTCTCGGTTCCAGTTTCGTAAAGGTCATCGATACAATTTCAAGCATATCCTTAAGACTGTCGTATTTGTTCAAATAATAGTTGATATAGGGAATGGTTAAGAATCCCAGCAAACATCAAAAAAGCAAACAAACAGGCTAAGAGTTATGTTGGAAGGTCTTTGACCTTGCACATCTTTTTCTTTTATGCTCCTAGACTGTGCATGAATTACGTAATCGCGATATTTCTATTGGTTAGTTGTGTGAGCACACATAACCACTTTTTGTATTTTTCCAGATTTTGTGCAGGGTCAACCTCCCCCCCCCCGCCCCAAACAGCCAACAAAAACATACAACAAAGAAATTTGCCATGATTCATAACCATTTCCCTCTATTAACTATGTTCAAATGTGTTGTGTTTAAGTACTTAAGTACATTCCTAGATGATTAATCACCACATACTGCATATATGTTTTATTGCTATACCGCATTTATAATTTGATGAACATGGAAAGAAACACTCTCAGTTAACCCTAACCCTTTGCATCTTCTAAAATTTGTTTCATTTTTAAGAACTCCACATAAAAGATGAAAACGATAGACGAATATGACTAAAATTCAAAAGGTTTGTTCGAAAGGTCCAAAGCAAAAATTAAACCTTAATGATAATTATGTCTTGAAGCCTTTCCTTAGTAATACTGCTTGTAAATACTTCTTGTAAAATCAAGGTTCCTGCACTAAGTGAGACTAGTTTCTAACTTCTGATAATAACGTTTTTCAATGCAATAACTTTGTGCTAATCTTCCCTATGTCGAATCGATGTGAAAATTATACACTGAGTTGCTAAAATGAGCTTAGATCAAGAGCCATAATCGGGGACGGAGACCGTAAGCACGCGCCATTTCTAGTATTGGGACTGTCCCTATGATACGGGACAATTTCCCTATTTTTAGAACAAATTGCGCCATCGTGTGCGGAAAGCGCGCGTACATGCTGCGAGGATTTTTGCGGTTGTAGCGCGGGGGAAATGGCATCCGAAATTCCCGACATGTTTTATGCTTTTGGCCCACACCTCAATACGTTTATGTCTGTTGGAATTTTGCTTAAGTATTTTCGTCGTAAGCTGCTCCAATTCGACTGAAGTAAGGCAGGTAGGTATGTCCCGTTTTATATCACTCAGACCAAGTCGTGTTCCGCTGCTTCTTTTACAAGAGTTCCACATTACTCCACTCTAAATTTCACATATGCTGAAGATTAACAGCTTTTCCGTAACACAGCAAAAAACTAGTTGTAAAAATTTAGATATTGCAGCGTTTTAGGACTTCAAAGTTTTCCTCCTCTTGCCACACGCTTGCGGGGATTTCGCCAGAGTCTATCGCCACCGAAAAGTAGTAAAAAATTGCAAGTTTGCATTTCGCCTGAATTGTAAGCAACACTTGATATTTCATCAAGGCCCAATAAGTTTACGTCTGTAGATACGGCTAGGCTTTGTTTGTGTAAAAATTCAATAAATTGTCTGTTGTCGATAAATAAGAGCGCCCGTCGATACGTGTTTTGTACAGTCAGTAAACATGACAAATTGGACTTCCGCAATAATATCTCTAGTTTTTAAATATGTTCAACGTTGATAAATGTTTGAGAACATATTAAACTGCTTAGCTGAAAATATGTGAATACAGCAGGAATAATCAGCAAAGTTACGATGACGCTTTCTTTAATCAACTCGAATAACGATTTCGATTTTGTTGGCTGAGTTATCAAAACTCCTTGTCTATTTTATTTTCGCAGCTGTGTAAAATTTCACTACTTTGAAGAAACACACATGATAGTAGCCTTTTGGCGTCGGTGAAAATTGTTGCAGAATCTCAGCACAAAAGATAACGAAAGAAATCTTTGTCAAGATTTGTTGCCAATTAGCTGCAATTGAAAACACCGACTCGGACTTTAAAGTGCACGCCCTTGAGCTACTTGTACGCGTCAGACTTTCCTTCAAAAAATTTTTCCAAACTTGCCAAACGAGCGGAAATAATAAGAAACTATCAAAAACAGGTTTTGGTTATAATTAAGCACTGCTTGAGAAATTCACAAATTACCTCGATACCAGAGTAGAGAGATTTCTTACATAAACTCTATTCTTTAGACAACATCCACGCGAGAACCCACGACATGTGCGTGGATCCGCGCGGATGTATGTCGTCAGGGTGGCGCAATTTGTTCTAAAAATAGCAAAAGTGCCCCATATCATTAGGTACGCGCAGATCCCGAGACGTACGGTCTCCGTCCCCAGTTATGGCTCCTGCTTAGATTGAAGATTGTTTATTTTTTACGGAAAACGACATTCCAAGGAAGCGGGAGACTGCGCGTGCAGCAATTAACATACTATGTAAATTCAAAGCTTTCTAAAGTTTTCGATTCTATTTTATCTATTTTCCATTTCATTATTATATTTCATATGTGTAAACAGTAGTTTCGACACCTTTTGACCTGTGTACTTGTTTTATTTATCTACTTTTCCCTGGGTCCATTTTTTTTTTGCTGTTTGTTTTAAAATGTATCGACCATTACTTCAATTTATGATTTCAGCTAACCTGCGAGACTAGCGTCACATATTTATTCTAGCTGGAATGTTATTTGTTTGTTGTTTACTTGAATACTGACACAAAAACTTTATTGACGTGCAACAAACTGTTGTTTTCTTGAGAAAAAGAAAATACTCAAACTACACTTTGAAATCTATGTCAGTGAAACATCGCTACATCGAAAACATGACATTTCTCTCAAGGCTTGAGTCCACTTGTGCCCGGACACATGCAAGTACGTATCGAAACCAAACAACGCTCGCAAATATTTTCAGCCACCTGAAAAATTAATTTTTTTCTCTCTGTTCTAATCGTTAATTTTCCGTATTAAATGGTGTAGCAAGACACTAATTTGCCCTAGGCGATGATATTTTTTCATTTACCTCCATGTTTAACACTGCACTTATATCAGTTACACAGATGAAAGAGTAGTGCATGTTTATATAGATTTTGGTCAAGCTTCGAACATTGATGACCAAAAAATGATCGTGTTTACCAAAGCGCAATTAGAATTTTCATAAGCTCTATCAGTCATTATAAATTAAGTTGCTGTTCGTTCTTGAATGCCTGACAATACTATTTTAAAACACATTTGATTTTGAGCGATTCCTTCTCTAAATGAATCGCATTTAAAGTTCATTAGCGGCCTCGTATAAGGAAAGCATTGTTCGCACTGCAAATTATCATTGTACTATTAAACTGGAATTGTTCTCGTAAATTGTCCTTAAATCTTCGTTCGCAAAGCCAAGCCGCGAGTGAGCTGAAATGCTACTTTAGAATCTTTGTTTTTCACAATGTTGCTATCAAAATAAATTTGTAACAATTACTAGTACCACCACCACGTTTTTATTCTGTTAAATTTGAATTCAAAATGTCAGGAAAAAGCACTTCAATTTTGCATTGCGGAGAATATTCGGCCGTTTCAAGTTGTCCTTTAAAATAATAAATTGCGATGTTCAACCTTTCACTTCAGTCTCAAACTCCAAATATTAATTTTCCCAATTGATTGTCATACATTTCTTTTGTTCTTAGTTTATGAATTTGGTAACATTGCCTTTGTAACATACTTGACAACGCAACGAGGTACGATGAGGTTATATTTTGATCACTCTTGGACTGAATCCGTTAATGGTAAACGACTAGAGAAACAAGAAAACGACTTCTCTGAAGTAAGATATTTCCAGGCCAGGGTCCAAGAGCCAGTACACTGCAATCCAAAATGACTACATATTTCTTTGAAAGGGCATTTAACCTAGAAAGAAAGGAAACATCAACAAAATAGCTGGTTAATATTGATTGTATCACTTAACACTTACTGTTTTCACAATGTTCTTACGAAAGTTATAATAATTAACACCAGCATGTTGTTTTATTCTGTTAACTTTGATGCCATTATGTCACTGGACAAGTCTCCAATCTTCAAGTAAAATTCTTCTTACTAGCTACAATATATCCTGATTTCAATATTTCTCTCCAACTGAGATACTTATAACAAGGGTCAGGAAGGCATTTATATGATCAGACTCTGATCACTCTTTGGACTGAAACCGTTCAATGGTAAACAGAGAAGAAAACGACTTACCTGAAAAAAGGTGTTTTCAATGGCTGTCAACTTGAACCAGGCTTCGAGAGCTTACACACTGATCCACCATGGCTACACTTTCTATTGAAACGATGTTTGCATTCAACCTGGTGATAAAAAGAGCAAAAAACAACAAATTAAATTACTTTTCAACGATTATCGGATCTCCAGTTGTGTTAATTTCGAATATTTGCCCCTAAATACACATTTACAGTGCTTTTCTAAAGCATTACTTTATTGAAATTGATGAAAAAATCTCTCGCAAACGTGTTACTTAAGAATTCGTTCGGACATCAGAACAATTCCTCGTTGCCCAACCGGTATCTAAGAGTTTATGGGTTCGAATCCCATCACGGACTGAGATGTTCAATTCTTTGTCCCACGCTCACCACAGGATCAAAATTTCATCTTCACTACTCCCGATTAGATTTCTCTACAGCATACTTGGAATGACACAGTTATTAAAGTGGTCGAAGACAAATTCAAGTAAAATAAGGAAAGGGTGAACTTATCTGAATTAAGATTTTTCCAATATGTCATAGTCCACCAGCGTTCAAGAATTACACACTGCAATCCAAAATGGCCACACTTTCTCTTCAATATCCGAGTTCACCTGGCAAAAAGGGAGATTAAACATAAAACGAAATATTTTTTTCATGAACAAATTCGAGACGTGTTTATAAATTTAATAACAGACAATTCTGCAGTGACTTCTTAAAGCAGGTATCAATATTGTATGGTAAAATTATTTAAGAAAACACTAAATTTTTGTTGGCTGGCAAATCTCAGTCAAACAAACTTCCTGGTTCTGCCGAGAACATTAAAATAGTTAAAGATCTTCTCTGCAAGATACTTTGAAATGTATTGACATGGAAGGAGATTTTATTAACTTTGGACTGAAACCGAAAAAAACGGAAAATTTGAGGTGCTGGACTTATTGTAGAGAAAAAGCGTTTCCAGCCACTAGCAAGCAGTGAACTACTGATTGAAACCACTGAGTCCAAGAGCTAACGAAGTTGCTTTTCTTGCATTGGCAAATTTTAAGTCCTTCGTTTCATAAATTTTCCAGAAACCAAGTGAGGCAAGTTGCAGTTAAATTTCTAACACCGGCAAAAAAATTTTATGAACGTTACTGCTGAGCTTTGGTGGTACATTTAGACAACATTTCTCAGTTAATGAATAGAAAACTGCGAATCGAAGATAATATCTGGTCTATCAGAACCAAGATGTTTGCAATACTTACTTTGTACCAAAGAACGTCAGAGCCACGCACTGTCGTACAATGCAAAATGGACTTGTTTTCTCTTACCATATCTTTTTTAAAACCTGCGTGAAAAAGAAAAGAGGAAGCTTTGATATACTGACTTTTAAAAATTGCGTTAGGCTTTGGAATTTGGTAAAAACAATGCAGAGCATAATAGCATAAATGCTATTCAGGCAGCGTTTGAACGCACAAAGCAGTATAAAATTATTATTTTTTTTGCTACATGAAGACAGTTCATTTGGTTATTTCCCTCAGGATGTACTAAACATGATAAAAGAAAATCAATTATTTTCATTCTTGGACTGATACTGTAAATGGTATAAGACAGAAGAGTTAAGAAAATGACAACGAGCTTATCTGACTATAAAATCTTTCAGATGCCGTCTGCTTGCATCGAAGCGAAGGGTAAAACACTACAATCCAAAATGGCTGCATTTCCTTTCAATGCACGTGCACTCTGTATTCAACCTTGGAAAAAAGAGAGCAAAAGTCAATAAATAAAATAAATCTCCTTTTATACAGTAGAACAGTCTTGTAGTTGTGCAATGTTGCTATTTTCAGGCATATTTCATTTTATTTTTTTTTTCAAGCATCTGAGCGGGCCGGAATCCTAAATCCTCGAATTTAATTGGCTAATCTTACGCACGTGACCGGTCCAGCTTTTTACGATACGGCCCACGGGCCGGATTTTTTTCCCGCTGCCTAAATTTCGCTCCTAAAAGTTAGCCGTAATCGTCAATCTTTTGCATTTTTTACACATCCATCGACGATTAGTCAACGCCAATTTATCTCTGTTCACTTTAAAATGGCAAGGAAAGTCACTAAGTAAATTCAATTGAGTGTTTTGAAGTTGTGAGAGTTTGCTTTATAATTGTTTGTAGCTTGGCGCTGTAATGGCGCGTAATCCTGTCCTTCTCTCGCCGTAAAATTTGAGTCAATTTCAGTCGAGTTTACCTCTCTGATCGTTACTGTATTTCGAAGAATTTCTGTGGAATACGCTTAACGAATTTCCTCGTTTTCTGCTATTCAATTTACGGTAGAAAAGGGACGAAGTGATTTTAAAAGCAACGACTGACAGAAATTGTTTTTGTAGTAAAACTTCAAACTTCGCACGAAATTTCACACCGCAAAAACAATTTTGGAGAACTTAACTGGTGAAATAAATGCAACTAACACAAAATAGTTCGAAAAAATCTGTTTTTTAAATACATCTTTCTTTTTCTACTATATGAGTTACTCGCTCGTTGCCAAGATCTTTTTCAAATCGTCAGCAGACGGCGCGCAAACCGATTTAATGACAAGAGTTGCGTAAACAAACCCATTTGTAATCTATAAAACCAATTTACTGCAAGAAAAAAAAAAAAAACATGTTATTTGCCGGCTTACGGTCGGTCCGTATGGTGAAAAACTGTGACCTCGGGCTTGAAAATGCTGCCCTCGGTCACAGTTTTTCACCATACGGACCTCCCAGCCGGCAAATAACATATATGTATTCGCTAGCCTGAAATCAAGAGACTAGAGAAATGCATTTTAGAGTGGTGACTGGCTTTCTTTTCGCTTAGAAATTTTACTGAGTACAAACGTGTTAGGTCTGGGATTCTGGTGGTATATTGTATTTCGATCAATCTTGCTCTGAATTAAATCGTTTACCAGGAAAACGACGAACAAATGACAAAACTACGATGTACTTATCTGAAATCAGTCATTTCCTGCGGTCAACTACCTGCAATTCAAAAAGTTTTCTGTTACATTTCAATTTAAATTACCATACACTAGAACCAAAAAATCATAAAATTGTAGCAAGGGTCAAACTGAACCATAACAATCAATTTATCGTGATAGCTATCATAGTCAGAATTTTTAAATCAGACTTTGCAACAAGGTCAGATCATACTTGTAAAGACAAAGTAAAACTTAGAATTTACCTGAAATTGGAGTTGATCGCAACATGAAGAGACTGATAAGGAGAGAACGGAGCTTCAAAGCTGAACACGGCTGCTCATAATGGTTACATTTCCTTTGGGTTCCCCTCTGTTCGTCTAATGCCAGAAGGAGAGAGGAAACTGTCAAAAATATTTCACCTTTGAGTTTAAGGTCTTATCAGTCGGTCAATCAGTTTGGTAGTTAGAAACCGGCCATATAACATTGGACAATTATATCGCCTGCATTAACAAATTTCTTAATGTTCTCTTAGGATTATTTTCTCGCCAGAATTCAACGCAAGTTTGCTCAAAATTGGTTCCATTCGTCAAGTAAATGTAATTTCCGATTTCACGAAAATGTGAACAATTATGAAAACATGAGGATAAATGAACAAAAGCCACAATGCAATTACAACTCAAACCTGCCTTTATGTCTGAAATTCTAACCAAATATTTTGATACTATTACTTACCCGAAAATGTATCAGAAATCAATCGTGTGGGAAAGGACAAGGATAGCTGTATAACATCTCAACAAAGTCGCTCTCAAAGTAAAACCGACTAAATTAAAATCCAATTAAAACATTCACGAGCAGTAAGTTCAGCGATTGTATGGAAACAAACTGTTCCTGCATGAGAAAAGAATTTAAATTCTCAGGGAATATTATTGACGTAACTTTAAAAGTGTTGATATTAAGTCAGTCAGATCTTCATACCCTCAGCAGCTCAGAGCATCGGACCAATGGACAGCAAGCCGGGTCTAAAACACAGGTCACATTCCACAGGTCAAGAGTAAAAATCCTTACTCTACTGATGAATAACTATGCCAAAAGTTTCCCCTCGATCTAAAGCAACATTTTTGCAGAGTGCTAGGGCTAATTAGAGCTACGAGACTGAATCTTGGTGCTGTTTATTTATCTGTAACACAGTGACTCTGTAATCTGACCTGTGGAATGTGACCTGTAGTTCAGACCCACAGTGGACAACATTAAACAGTTACAAATACGACGAACAAGAGAGCTAGTATTTCTGAAATGTGGTATTCAGTAAGAAACTTTCAAACCTGCTATTCCGATGTGCTTGTCTAAACGAACTTGGTAATTCTTTATTCCGAAAGTTTCACACCCTCCCAGTATTCAACAAAGTTTCTTCACTTTGTGGACGTAAAAATTCGCTCAACGAACTGGTTATACTAAGCCACTAAACTGCGGAAAAGGGCAAGCGTAGCGGAACGAGGCGAAAAGCGAACAAGGTCATGAAATGAAAAAACGAAAGCGTATACTTATCTGCGAAGGGGAGTACATCAACGAAGATACTGGTTCACCTTCACAACACACGACGCTTTCTGACACTAAAATGAACGGGATGTCCTTTGAGACTTCCTTACATACACGATTAAAATTCATTCCACCCACTAGAAAAGTGTTTGCTGCATCAGAATATTTTATTGAGATTTCTGTGCGTCAAACAATAGAGCATACAATGATATCAATAAAAAAATATCGAATAAAGCACGCTCTCAGTCGCCAGTTATTTTCTTCTAAAAAGTACAGGTATTTCAAATGAAATTCGTTGAATAGTTTTCAAGAAGTTGACTCTTGAAGTCCTTTGTGATATCACTTAAAACCCCAAGGAAAGACTGAATATGTGTCTTCGGGAGCTTGAAATTCATCGCCGCATTTTAAATGCACAACGTGTCTTATTCTCAGTTGTGTTGGCATTTTACAGAGCCAAGCTCTGAAAGCTAAAGGTGTCAGGTGTTTACCATGATAGGCATCGAGGGCGTGCTCGGACTATTCGGTGACAACACTGGGACTGTAAAATTGTGTAAAAGCAAAAAATATAAACATTTCAAAAATATTTAACATCAATTCTGTCTTGAATTCCAAACATGATTTGTTACCCACAATGCAAGGATTTGAGTTAGAGACAAAACTAGAGGTCCAGAACAATGCTTTTCTCTGACTTTCCCTTGATAAAAATAAAATTTCTCAAACCAAATAAACAACAGACATAGTAACGGTTTCTAGCCTGCCCTCAGGGGCAGCCCTCCTTTCCGCCCATTCATTATGACTGACATGTTTTTAACAAATCCTTTTTCATAGGGAAAATGTCTTTTTCCTGACCATTTCCTGACCTTTAGCAGGGTGTCTAAAAAAACTGGAATAGCGAATATTGGTGAACAGTCACGGATAGTGGCGAATAGTCGTCAATAGTCACCGCTTTAGTTCAGCACTGATCTGGCTTCGTTGAAACTGATCACGTGAAAAAAAAAAAAAGAAAAAAAAACAAAAAACAAAAAAATACGAATGTGAGGTAAGTGCTCTGTGATTAGTTTATCAACTGAAAAGACACAAACGAGCTGCTCTGATAAAAACAACAACATCTAAGCTACATCTTGCGTTAATTAATTATCCAAAGAAGCATGAGAATTTCAGTGGATTCATTACCTTTTCTTCTCAGGACTTAGGCTAGGGCCGACAGCAAGAAAACAGAAAACACAAGGATAGCCTAATAAAGACGTATTTACGCTTTTGCAGCGGTGAAAACAGAAGAAAATACGGTTAGAAACACCTTTTGTACTGATAAGCATCCATGCTTTTTAGCGGGAAAATTGGGTATCAAATTCCCTCAATTTGGCCACTATGTGGCACTATTTGTCCACTATTCACCACTATTGGCCACTATTCGAGACTGTTCGCCACTATTCGCACTACTCGAGACTATTCGCACCATTCGCACTATTCGCTATTCGAACAGCCAGGACTGCGTGTGCCACTCAGTGCGGTCTTATCTCAAATATAAACATTGTCGACCTTATCGAATTTCATGGCCATTTATGCTCGCTGTTTTACTGGAAATATTTTATAACAACTCACAAGGACACTGAGAAGTTAAAATCATTTCTATAGCAGCAGAAGGAACGTAAGTAACGGTGAGTCGTTGTTTCCTGTTTTAAACCGTTGACTTCCAAAGAATAACCTTGTGATTTGCATAAAATTGAACTCGCTTACATGCCGTAACATTTTATTTTACTTACGAGGAACAGTTTAATTCCCAGAGCTATAACTTTTCAGGTGAAAAAACCAATAACCAAGGTTTCGTAGAACGTAGATATTTTGACCAAATGATATATAACAGAGGCCATTTATATTAGTCAAAGTTGGCCTTTATTTGTTCCTTGCCAAGAGACTAAAATAGCGGCTGTGCAAATACCCTTCGTTAAAAAGTTACAAACAAAACTTCAAGAAACTTATTACACGATTTTAAAGTACAAGAATGAAATAATATTTGTGCCAAGTTTTGTTTTCATAGGATTGTTTCTACGCCCCCGCTGTTTTCGTAAAGAAGCGTGAAATTCTGAACATTTTAAGCCGCGAAAACCGCCATTATATGTAAATTTCGAACTTTCTTAAATTTTGGCCGTAGAATAAATCGTTGGAACTTTAAACTATTTTTCCTTGAATAAGTTCACCCAAAGGTATGTTTTGGCGAAATAAAAGAAAAATCGATTTTTCGTGACTGTCTTCCGATTCTCGACACTCTCAGAAAATCACTCTTAAATTCCAGAATTACAGCACGTCATTTGGCGATACTACACAATTTCAAATAAAAGTTACAAATTCATGCAAGTTGGCCTGTGACAAATATATAAGAAAACCCACCTTAATGTGGCCACCTACAGGGACATGTTAATAGGAACTTTTCTTTAAATAAAATCGACAATTTTGTATCATTTTTAATAGGAGCGTATTAAAAGGAACGTTTCTTCAAATTGAAAAAAACTCGACCAACACACTGAGATAATGGTTACAGCAGACTAACCGTAGCAATGTGTCATGAAGTTGGCTGAAACAGGTTACAGTATCTGACTAACTTTCCTGCTGACCGCTTACAACACGGTCTTGGAAGGACGAGCCCACCCGCGTGGCAGCAGCATAGATTTAAACAGGAACGAAGAACTTCTGAAATTTGATGTTTAAAAAACTGTTTTTAACGAATTTACGTCTTTCGTTTTGTAAAGAGCTCAGTCGTACCAACTTCATATAACATTTTGTGCTGCCCGAAAGTAACGGGCCCTAAAGGCTGCTAATTCCGAAAGTAACGAGGGTCGTTACTTTTGAAAGTTTACGGTATATCTGTTGAGACGCAACTCAATTTAATTATATCAGTCATGAAAGTTAATACGGCCAAATTTTCATGGCCCATTGGTGACCGGATTCCACTGTAATTCCCTTAATTTTTTGTCATTTCTAATTATATTTGATGTCTTCGAATTGTTTCCTTGTAAATAGTGAGGGTTTAATACCGGTCAAAACAACAGAAACAGCTCTTAGGGGTCGCTTAAAATGGAATTCGACTTCACAGTTATCAAGGGAAGCGATTTCCGAGTTTCAATAAAGTTTATCTATGTATGTTAGTACAAGTGACTGCCTAATAGAGGGTGACCTCTTACTACAGGTTTGACTGTATGCCTTTTTATGTCCTAGTGGACGTCGTCATTTTGGTATAATTTTGTCATTGTTTTAATGATGATTCGGCGGCGTCGTTGTTTAAATTTCTTTCGCGATATGTCCGGAAGAGAAAATTGATTTTTGTTTTGTAATTAACCACCTACAACCTCGTTCCCAGGGTCCTCTCTCTTGTACTCTCTCGAGGGAAGAATAAAGAGAACCCTGGGAGCGAGGGTTAATGAAGGTGAATGAAGGTGTATGAAGGTGAATGGAGGTGTATGAAGGTGAATGAAGGTGTATGAAGGTGGATGAAGGTTTATGAAGGTGAATAAAGGTCAATGAAGGTTTATGAAGGTGAATAGAGGTGTATGAAGGTGAATAAAGGTGTATGAAGGTGAATGGAGGTGTATAAAGGTGAATGAAGGTGTATGAAGGTGGATGAAGGTGGATGAAGGTGTATGAAGGTGAATGAAGGTTTATGAAGGTGAATAGAGGTGTATGAAGGTGAATGAAGGTGTATGAAGGTGAAAGGAGGTGTATGAAGGTGAATGAAGGTGTATGAAGGTGAATGAAGATGTATGAAGGTGAATGGCGGTGTATGAAGGTGAATGAAGGTGTATGAAGGTGGATGAAGGTGTATGAAGGTGAATGAAGATGTATGAAGGTGAATAGAGGTGTATGAAGATGAATGGCGGTGTATGAAGGTGAATGAAGGTGCATGAAGGTGAATAAAGGTGAATGAATGTTTATGAAGGTGGATGAAGGTAATAAAAGGTGTATGAAGGTATATGCGCATAGAAGGAATGAAGTTGTATGAAGATAGATGAAGGTAGATGAAGGTGAATCAAGGTGTGTGAAGGTCTATGAAGGTGAATGGAGGTGTAGAATGAAAGTGAATGGAAGTGAATGAAGGCGAATGAAGGTGCATAATGGTGTATGAAGGTGAATGGTGGTGGATGAAGGTGGATAAAGGTGTATGAAGGTGAATGAAGGTGTAAGAAGGTGGATAGAGGTGCATGAAGGTGAATGAAGGTGTATGAAGGTGGATGGAGTTATATGAAGGTGAATAAAGGTGTATGAAGGTGGATGAAGGTGAGTGAAGGTATATGAAGGTGGATGAAGGTGAATGAAGGTGGATGAAAGTAATAAAAGGTGTATGAAGGTATATGAGAGGGAATGAAGGCGTATGGAGGTGGATGAAGGTGAATCAAGGTGTATGAAGGTATGTGAAGGTGACTGGAGGTGAATGAAGGCGAATGGAGGTTTATGATGGTGCATGAAGGCGTATGAAGGTGAATGATGGTGAATGAAGGTATATAAAGGTCTGAAGGTGAATGAAGGTGATGAAGGTGAATGGAGGTGTATGAAGGTGAATGAAGGTGATGAAGGTGGATAGAGGTGTGTGAAGGTGAATAAAGGTGGATGAGGTGTATGAAGGTGTATGAAGGTGAATCAAGGTGTATGAAGGTGAATCAAGGTTTATGAAGGTGAATAAAGGTGAATAAAGGTGAATAAGGTGGATGAAGGTCTATGAATGTGTATGAAGGCCTATGAAGGTGGATGAAGGTGAATGAAGGTCTATCAAGGTGGATTAAGGTCTATGAAGGTGAATGAAGGTTGATGAAGGTCTATGAAGGTCTGTGAAGGAGGATGAAGGTAAATGAAGGTAAGTGAAGGTCAATGACGGTCAATGAAGGTCTATGAAGGTGGGTGAAGGTGTATGAATGTGAATGAAGGTGTATGAAACAAAGTGTACGAAGGTCTATGAAGGTCTATGAAGGTAAATGAAGGTGAATGAAGGTGAATGAAGGTGAATGAAGGTGAATGAAGGTGAATGAAGGTGAATGAAAGTGTATGAAGGTGAATGAAGGTGAATGAAGGTAGATGATGGTGAATGATGGTGTATCAAGGTGTACGAAGTTCTATGAAGGTGTATGAAGGTGATGAAGGTGAATGAAGGTGTATGAGGGTGTATGAAGGTGTATGAAGGTGGATGAAGGTGAATGAAGGTGTACGTAGGTGTACGAAGGTGTATGAAGGTGAATTGAGAAGTATGAATGTGGATGAAGGTGAATTAAGGTGCATGTAAGGTGTATGAAGGTGAATTAAAGCGTATCAAGGTCGATGAAGGTGTACCAAGGTGCATGAAGGTCTTTGAACGAGTATATCAGTGAATGAAGGTGTATAGACGAACATGAAAGGCGGTGAAAGTATATGATGTAAGCAAGTATGTCAGCATATATAGTTTTGGTCAGCGGTTTATTATCTAAAGGCTCGGAGCCATTCCTAGTACCCAGTTCTCCCGCAGATATTGTTACATATCCAACAAGTGCGAGTGGAAAAAATGTTTTGGTAAACACGCCCCCATAATATAGAAAACTAAACTAAGGGACCGGTCGTTATCTATCGCCCGCAAAAGAGGGGGAAGGGGGGGGGGGGAGGGGGAAGGGGCTCGGAGGATTTTCGGCTGAAGACAGTAACATTTAGCTGATCTCCCTTTAAATGTTATTTCATTAAAGTGATCCCCCTCATAACTATTGATATGTTTTGTGATCGTATCCTTCATGTCTTCGCACACATATACACCTTTCGATAACGTTCATATGGCAGTAATATGTCTAACTATGATATGTACTTACAGTCAGAAGCATAGCACCTAGCTAGGTGATATGCTTCTGTTACAGTATTATGAAGCCACCGTGGTGCAGTCTAATGCTCCGTGTCTTTTGCTAGTCTGGATCCTGATATCTGATGTCTGTTGAAAATGAAGCCACCATGGTGCAGTCTCTTGATCCGTGTCTTTTGCTAGTCTGGATCCCGATATCTGATGTCAGTTGACATACCAAAAATCTAACCATCCCAAGTGCTTGCCCTCTTCTGAGCTCTCAGTTGTGACAGATCCCCCCTTCTGTTATCCTAAAAATCAATGATCCCCCAATCAATATCCTAGGTGAAAACTTAGTCATCAAAGGCTATTCGTATCTCGAACATCGACTGAGGAATTCTGAGAATAAATTGGCTCTTCCACAGCCTCACACCAATTATTTAAAAAGACGTTTTTCCTACAGGGGTTCTATTTAATGGAACCGGCAACCTTTCTTTTGAACTCGGATCTACAGTTTCTTTATAAACTGCGTCATTACAGCTTTGGATAAGACATGGCATTCTTGAAAAGCAGCTTTAGTGATATCATAGGTTTTTGTTAATTATTAGTTAGTTTAGCTACACTATAGGCAGACTTAAATATTCTACGTGCTGAAGGAATTTTTTACCGTGTATAAATCAAGTTATCAATCAATCAAATTAGCGCCCGGGGCGCTTATTCCAAATTTAGGAGAAGACCGTGGGCACTTATTCGAGGGAGTCGCTGAATCGAGGGGAGCGCTTATAAAATTTTTTCCCAAATCGTGGTCAGATATGATCTTTTTTTTTTGTAATATATGTATGTGTCATTCCTTAGAAGTCTCAGAAGGATCCTGTCTCTCTTGAAGAACTACGTAATAACCCTTTTAGCCGTTGGGCTTTATGACCCTTTACTGGACCTTTACATTAGGCAATGAATCAGCAGGTCTTCACTACTGTCCCTTGCGACGGTCAGTGTGTGCCGTGCTTGAATGAGTCGATAATTACTTGCTTGTGATTGAACACTTAACTATACATCCTTTGTTGTCTCAGTACTCTTCCATAAACCATGGGGAGGGGAGGGGGCGCTTATGTTGCAAAGAAGGCTGGGATTGATTCCTTCAAACTTTAATACGCATGACTGAAAATTTTTGTCAGGACACAAACTGTAAATATGGGGGATGGCGACAGCTTTACAGGCTAAAATTGAAAGTTTGGGAGTAAAATTACGAGAGGAAAACAAATCAAAGGAGTGCGAATTGCTGGAAAAAGATAGTGGGAAGTCCACCTGCCCGAAAAAGCCACTTCTAAATCTAGATTTGACGACGAGTACCCGTCAACACAGACCAGGTGAATAGATTGAAGTTGTATGTTCCACCATGTACTCTTTAGTTTAGAACCTGACATGTACAGGTTTTCCTCTGGTACCAAGTTTCTATCAGTAGAATTTCTAGTGTATTGATCTTTCGCGTACGCTGCGTTTCTTTTGTTATCAGCTTAGCGATGAATTGAATCAACTTGTGTGCAAGTCACTCATTCTTACAGTGGAAGACATTATGCGATACGAATTTTGGTCAGTTGTTGATTTCATTGTCGGTGAAATTTGTGATAAATGTTATTTTCTTGGATACGAGAGTTTGGATGTCAGTGGTGTTTAGTAAGTGTACATGGAGCGAAGAGGACATATTTTGGTGGTCAAAGATATTTGTCTCCAAAGAAATTGCTGGGCTCTGTCGGCGGGCAATTGAAACACTAAAACTATTCATCAACTTTGCCAATCAATCAGAGTAGCAACTAAATTTGGGCTTCATATCGCTGTATCAAATCGTTCTTTACAAGTATTGAACACAATAAAAACAAACAAAAGAATCAGAATATTTAACACCAGAGTTACGTTTGCTTCCCCTCTTCAAGGGAACAAAAAACTTTATTTTCTTTTATTTGACAAAATTTAAGTCGGTCATTTTATGCAATGTTTACAAAAGAAAAGTATTGGAAATCTCAGAAAGCGGCTGAGTTATTTAGCAAAAACGTATTTTCAAATAAAGTTAATAAACCAGGCAGGTGCCATAATCTTGTAAATGGATGAAATCACCGGGGGAATTTCTGCGGCAAATGCTCATCTTGGAACTTGCATTTCATATTATTTGGTATTGTTTACATCATGCATTTGACAAATTTGTAAATAGAAGCCCTTCGCACTTGCTTTCAAGTGGAAAATTCAAAACAAAAAACCAAGGACCAAGGAACAGAAACAAACAAGCCCAAAGAAGAAAGAAAGGACAAATTTCTGTGTAGGAACGAGGACAAAAACACCTTTCTACTTAAGCGGTCTGTAATTTGATTCGCTATCGTGCTTATCAGTACATTTGCTGGCTTTATTTGTCTTGCCATGGGTTGTTCTTTTGCCTTTGGCTTCTTTGCCCCTTTTAATGTCTTTCTCTTTAATGCAACAACGAGATAAAAATGAGTTGCAATGTGATACTTTTCCTGGGAAATCATGATCTATTGTCGTTGATGCTAGGAGGTCCTGTTCCATTGGTTTGCGGTTTCATAAGGCGAGATAATCTCCTGGTGTGGCGCGAGTTGTTTACGAACCATTATGAGCTAAAATGTCGCATTTGATTTTGGAAGGAATATCCACTCTAATTGAATTTTTAGGGTATGCAGATTTGATGGATTTTGGTGAAATTTCACCAGAACATTCCAGGGATAATGGCAAATGAAAGTGTGATGGGAAATGTTGATATTGAACATATTTTGCTTGTGGCGTCCATTTATGCAACATGTGTCACACATTTTTAGCTACTCCAACTATAGATGCGGATATCTAGACAAGCAATCAGAAAATCGAAAAAGCCTGACAAACTTTTGTTGATCGATGCCTTGTGACTAAGGCTGTGCAGTCATTTTGCTGGCGTTGCGGCATCCAATACCAGATAAATTAAATAGAAGAATCCTCTGCTGTTTAATGCCTAATACTGGCTCCTGACACCAGAAAAACTCGCCTAGATTGTATTTTTATCATAAACTACATTTATTAAGCTTTCTTCTGATATATACATGTACACCACTGTAGGTGTTAGGGTTTTATTGAAACTGGCATGCGCACTAATTTTTCTCAAATGGCACCAGCGAAGGTTGAAAGTAACCTTAACCTTACATATTTACTGTTAAGTTGCTTTGTTTAGTATCCTCTTTATCCAATTGCTTGTTGTTTGCTTCATTTTGAAAAAGTGAGGCAAACAACAGTTTTACCTCTGTTCACAAAGATTCTTGATTTTTTTGAACATTAGAGGTGTTTGTCTCATAGTATTTATATGTCAGTAGTCATAGTTTTGTCAATGTTTTCATAGTTTGCTCATTTGTTATCTACTTATGAAAACTAGTGTGAACTTTGCCAATTATTTTAGCTAGCTTTAAAGCTGTAGAATTCATAGCCTGTGAACACAACAAATTTTTGGATTTTGTTTCATGCCCTCAAATAATACCATCTATGAAAACAACTCCACAAGTACTATGTAATTTTGGTGATGTCAATCCTTTTGTCTTCTCGTTGACCAATTACATTATATTTTAGAATTGGTCAGATTCTCCATCTTGTCGGAAGCCACGAGTATTCAATTTATTGATGAACAACTGATGCTCTGAGTACTTTTGCTTTTTATGTTAAGCCAATTTTTTGGTTTGAAAGTCTAAGATTAGACTATATTTGGGGAAAAGTTTGGAGTTCAAAGCTCAAAATTTATGAACAAAGAATTAAGTCCCTGGTTTCCTTGAATGAAACCATTGTTGTGAAGACAAGTAGGTTTGAGTTTTGTGGAGAACACGGTGTTGTCAGCCTGGTCCCTCACAGCTGAAGTAGCTGTAGTACAATGTAGTAGCTTGCCCTAACATATCTTAAGGTCCCTAATGTTAACACACAATGCAGTGACCTGTGTACATGTACATTGTTGTTAACTGTATTAAGGCCTGGAGAGGAGTTGAGTGAAGTGGTTTTTTAAAGTTAAATAGCTGTCTTAGTGAGATTTTGGATTTTACAGACTGAGATTTTATTCAAAAATATTTTTTAGTGTTTGTATTTATATATATATATATATATATAATAAACAATGGTAGCAAGACTTCAATTCATCGTTTTATTGCGACAACGCTGTTTCGTATGGTCAAAGGATGACCACACTCATCAGGCAATTATTCTGTTCAAGTTCAAGAAGTTTATATATATATATTTTTGATGTTACTGAAAAATGTTTGAACTTGAAGATGATCCAAAATGGACATTTTATAAAGGTGACATCATGTAGGCATGATATGACATCATGATTGACAGTCATGTGATCATCACTAAAACACTTTTGATTTGTTTACGTCTCTTGTAAGTTTGATTACTACTGAGCCAATTGATACATTTTGAGATACATTGTAAAGCACTCTTGATATGTTGAAAAAAGTGCTATATAAATTTATTATTATATAACTGTATTTCTTATTTATTTGCATAGGCTGGGCAAAGGACCCCCACCTTCCAGGTCCACGAATAGAAAAAGCTCAGGCTAAATAGGGTTAAAGTAAAGTGTAGTAGACACCTAGAAAAAAAGACAACATTTGGGTGGGAATTCAACATACATATCTTGTATTCGTGTATCATAGCCTTTCCTTGTTTGCTCTATGCAGAAAATTTATGTGTCCCCTCACAACCAAGGCCAGGACGACAGCGCCACTTGCCTAGAGATGCTGGGAATCACAGTCGGGAAGATGACAGGTCAGCGAAATAGGACATTTACATGTACTGTGTTTTTATTTTGGAAAATCTGTAGACCTACATTATGTTTATTGAGAGTATAACTATGAAGGTAATGGAAAAAGTGTGACCTTCACTGGTCATGCTGCAGTTATGAATTGAAATGTTGCTATCTCCATACTGAAAAAGAAAGTTGTGTCTGATATTTTGTAGTTGGGCTACATGTATTTGATTACATACATACATACATACATACATACTTTATTGACTTTCCCTTTAGAGGCTTTTCAAAGACAATACAATAATAAATTAAAACTACTTAAAAACTCTAAGATTCATTAAGATTAATTAACTAGAATTAGGAATCTATAAAATCCTTAATAAGTTTACGTTTAAGATAAAACTTAAAAGCAGATACTTTCTCGAGAGTTTTTAGAGAGCTATCCATGGAGTTCCAGATACTGACTGTTCTGTAGTAGAACGCTCTCTGACCACTGGCAGACTTAAAAAGAGGAATGTTCAGCATTTGTGAACTTCTTGTGGCACGTCCGCTTATTTCTCCTCTCTTACTGAACTGGGAAGACAGATACTCCGGCACGCGAGATGTTAGACATTTGTAGGCCATGATAGCGCTCCTGAAATATAACTGAGTCGCGACTGGTAGCCATTTAAGCTCTTTTAAAACTGGTGTGATGTGATCATATTTGTGTGTACTGGTCGCAATTCGAGCGGCAAAGTTCTGAATACCTTGTAATTTATTTATATTACTTTTTGATGTATTCGCCCACACGTTCGAACAATAAAAAAGTTTACTAAAAACTAAAGTATTTATAATAGTTAGTAGGGTGCGTTTGTCAAAAACATGCTTTGTGCGGCTTATTTGACCGAGACAAGACATACAGGAGGAGACAGTTTTGGTAATGTGTTCGTCATAGGTCAGGTTCTTGTCCAAGATCACCCCAAGATCTTTAGCGGTGTGCTCCGGTACGAGTTCTCTTCCCATGAAGGTGAGGCTGGGAGTGTCCAGTCTGGAATGCATTTGCCTGCTGCCAAACACCATGAGTTTAGTTTTGCTTGGGTTCAACAATAAATGGTTGTTGGAACACCATTGGCCTATTCTATGCAAATCAACTCTTAAGTCAGCAAAGGCGTTTACAGTATCTTTCATTTTGAAGGATATAACTAGCTTAGTGTCGTCCACATAGCTCTGGACGCTGCAATTCTGTGGTGCTGAAGAAAGATCATTTGTGTAAATGCTAAATAAAAGTGGTCCCAGTATACTTCCCTGCGGAACGCCACAGACTATGGGCAAGGGCTCTGATAATGTTGAATGGATTCGAACCACTTGTCGTCTATCATTAAGGTAGCTACCAAACCACTGGATAACTGGGTCTGAGGCGCCTACATCTCGCAACTTCAAAATTAGGGTTTCGTGGTTGACGCTGTCGAATGCCTTACTCATGTCTAAGAGCACTACCGAAGTCAACATCTTCTGGTCTATCGCTTTAAGAATAGTGTCGGTTGTTTCTATGACAGATGTTTCGGTTGAGTGCCATTGTTTGTTGCCGCTTTGGGTCTTTGTTAACCTGTCGTTTAAATGCAAGTAAGAAGTGAATTGATTATGTACGACCTTTTCACACACTTTTGATAAAACTGGTAGAAGAGAAATTGGTCTGTTGTTATTTGCCAGTTCGTGGTTTCCACCTTTATGGAGAGGTGTCACTTCAGCTAGTTTCCAAGCTGTAGGAAATTTGCATGTTTCAATAGAAGTGTTGATAATAGACGTAATTACTGGAAGAATCGGGTTTAGGCAGTCCTTCAAAACACGAACAGAAATCTTGTCGATCCCTGGGGCTTTGTTTGATGGCATTGATGATATTATGCGTTCAATCTCGCCACTGCTTACGGTATTCGAATGAAACTGCTCACATGAAGGATATTGTCTTGGGACAAAATAATTTCGGTTGAGTGTTTCGGTTGATTCTGTTCTTCACTGGTGCCTCTGTCTATTGGGTTCCTACCGTAAGCTTGAATGCACTGATCACAGTACAGCTATCCATTGTGTTTCATTCAGGTTTGTTAATAGGTGAGACCTGTGGGATTAACTGGACTTTAACTATACTGCATTTTGTTTCAGCAGCAGAATTGAAACAAAGCTTCAAGAAATCACAACACAGACTGGGATTCTAAAGTTACAAGATAAAGTTAGTAATTGCCCTTGTTCTTAATTGTCACTAGCCAAGTAACTGTGATATAATAATTGTAGTAATAATAATTATAGTACTGATAGCACCTTATCTAATACTCCATTTTTGGCACTTCACTCCCTAATTTCTCAGTGTGTACTCCACAAAATGTATCACAAGTATCAGTTGTGGATCTAGGATCATCAATGTGTAAACAGTAATTAACGAAGGCCACCCTAATGAACTTAGTGTTAGCTGTGTTGGTGTCACCCTCTTTAAATATTGTTATTATCTTTAGGATAAATGGTGATTGATTTCCAAAACAATGAGTGTCAAAGGTGCAAAAGTCTAGAGGGGTCCAAGGCCATGCTCCCTCAGGAAATGTATTGGATTTTAACTCCCTAAAAAAGAACCTTAATTCTTTAAGCCTGTGGCCAATCTAAAAACATATGATGATAGGGCATACTCTGTAGCAGCACTGAAACTGTGGAAGAAATTACCATTAAATACTAGCAGTAATCAAAAATTATAAGAGTACATTTGATGCCTTCACTTTAATACAAATGTACTGTATGTTGAATGATTTCACTGGCTGATTTTTCACTCCTGTCTATTGCTACAATCAACATTGTTACATATATACCAAAGTTTTACAGGCTAAATATAACAGGCAAAGTCCAGTATTTTCCTGTGTTTATGGTTAGCAAGTAAAGATCCCCTCTATAAAATTATGATTTGTTGATACTGATTGTTGCATTACAGCACCATTTTACCCAGACTCACAAGTTTAGTCTAACTAAAATATTTACATACATGTAGACAAACTCTGTGAGACAATTTGATGGTCCAGAATGATTGAATGATCACAAAACCAAACCATCTTAGATGCACATGCCCTGTGCATTTGGTCATTTGTTTTCACCCCCTGCCATGGACAATGAATGGAGTATTGCACTCTATAAATGAATTTTAATGTAATGTTATCTAATATAAAATCTCCTTTCCTGGGTTTCGGAGTCATTTTGAAGAATCTTCAACCAATTTCTGTAGAATTCTTGAACTGGAAGCAAGCCTAGTAGTACATGTAGGTCAACAACTGCAGCAAAAAGATAAGAACAGGAAAAAAATTGAAAAACCAAAAAGCCTAAAGACATAGAACACTTAGGTTCAAAATTTTGATTTCTGTGCATGCCTCTAGAAAAATGCCATAAAGCATGATGCTAGTGGATAAAAATGTCCAAAGTGTCCAAAAAATGCATTTTTTCCAAAACTCTCCAGGTGTCAATGGGTTAATGAAAGTTGTGAACTGCAAGTCTGGCAAGTGATCATAAGTGAAACTTAGCCAAAGCAAACTTGTGTGGTATATTGCTTTGCTATTGTTCCTGCTTGTTTGCTTCACAGTAGGCTATTACTCATGTGTACAGTTCTTAAAACTCCTTGGGAGACAAGTTTTGCGTTCCTCATTACAAGAGTCTTGTCCCTCTTGAGACAAGGATCTTGAGAGGGTGGTGATTTTGATTGGTATTCATTGTTGCAGCTAAAATGCCACATTTGAACATTAAGAGAGCAAAGGTTAATCTCCTGTAACTATTCTTCAATACATACAAATCCTCTAGAATTTTCAAATGTTTGTAACACTCATCAAATCTCACACTTACGTGTACGTTGTAAAGGTTTCAACTGTAGATCTAACATTGGCAGTGAAGTGTTTTCCTTTGACAGGACTCATTTATATGAATTTACACAATGTATGCTTACATGTAGTTCTTAAGAAAACTTTATATGATGAGAATTTTGTGTGTGTTTTGATCAGAGCTTTGACTTTACTATTGATGACCTGGAGAGTGTTCAAGAAATTGGAAGTGGAACATGTGGTCAAGTGTGCAAGATGAAGCACAAGCAAACAGGACATGTGTTGGCAGTCAAGGCAAGTTTAACTCTAACCCCAAAAATGTTTTGGGCCTGACAAATTTCATCTTACTTTTAATTGTTGAAAATTTCTCTTCAAAGATTTTGGATTTTGATAAATGTCCTATTTTCTATGCCCAGTTGAGGTATACACTGTATCTCTACTTGACCACAAAAAAGGGATCTGGGGCAGAGCAAATATGTAAAATCAAATCTTTAATCTTTCTTTAATCATTATTTATACATGGTAAAAACATCAGGTAGAAAAAATTAGATAATAATGACTAAAAATCCGAATTCTAACACTATATTAACTTACATTAATATGCCACTTAAGAAAAATCCTGGTTTCCATGAATGCTGTGTTTAAAAATTATGGTAGAGAAGGCGTTTAAATCTGTCCAATGAACCAGACTCCCTAATGTTACAGGGTAAGCTGTTCCAAAGGGTAGCGCTGCTGTAACTAAAACTATTTTTCATGTAGTTAGTTCTTGGAAAGGGGACAACAAGTTTACCTACAGAGTCCCTCGGAGAATAGCTTGACTCATTTCGCTTTATAAATTTAGACTTGAGATATTCCAGAACAAGACCATTTAAATGGTCAGTGGTTGGAGCTGTCATAAGCTCCCTCTCGATAGAACAATTCCTGAAAGCAAATTCTTATGATCAGGCTCCCATGGTCATTTTGGTTGTTTTGAAATTGACAATTCAATTCACTGGCCAACAGTGCATTTTCCTGGATGGCCCCAAAGCTATGGAATGTCTTTCCTCATGAAACGTTAGATTTGAACTCTGGAGGTAATTTTTCAATCAAAACTGAAAACGTTTTTTTCATACAGAAGTTTTGATTTCTGTGGTGTGAAAATAGAGGTCTGCATTATTGTTCTTCAGCTCTTGTGTTGTACTGCTTGCTATATATACCATAACTCATATGACTTATGATGCTCAGATAAATTTGTGGACTGTAAATTTGAAACATGTACTTCAATTTGCACTGTGTAGAAAATGCGTCGAAGTCAAAACAAAGAAGAACAGAAAAGAATCCTTATGGATCTAGAAGTTGTGATGAAGTGTCATGGCTGTCCTTTTATTGTCAATTGTTTGGGATCATTCATATCCAGGGTGAGTTAATAACATTATAACTACATGTACATGTACTTGTATGACTTGTGATTTATGACACAGTCTGTTGCCATTGAGAATTGAAGGACAGTAGGTGTTGAAGACAACGTCCCCAGCATGCACTGTCATCACATTCTGTGGACGTTTCTTGGCCCAGTAAACAACAACGAAATAGAGTTGCTGCATTTATTGATACAGGGTATCCCACAGATAATGGCCAACAACTAGCCATCAATTGTAACGTCAACATGATTTGTAGTGTTTCAAACTTCTAGCCTCAAGAGCTTCGTGAAATCATCGTTCTCCTGTTCCTTAAGTGAAATGAACATCTCTGCAGTCATGCATTCTCGTGAAATCAACATTTTACTGTTTCTTAAGTGAAAAAACAAAACATCTCTGCGGTGGTGCATTGACGTGAAATCAACATTTTACTGTCTTTTCATGTGAAATCAACGTCTCTGAGCTTACTTGTTGATGTGACATTGACATTTCAGTGTTTTTTAAGTGAAAAAAGCATCTTTGAGGTAGTCCGAGGATGTGAAATCAACATCTCCAGGCTTCTGCATTGCATGAAATCAACATTTTACTGTTTTTTTTTTTGTGGAGCAGAAACTTGTTTTGAGTGTTTTCTGGCAATTCAGAGTGAAAAAAGCAAAATATAACCTAAAATTCAACATAAGGTAGATACTGTAGGTTAATTCTAAATCGGCAGGCTCTGTTGCAGTTGTGTCAGGTGAAAGTCGTGCCTAGCTGTGAGAGCAGGGAACCTGCCCTCTGCTGTCTGTCCTCTCTTCCCATTGCTGTTCTCTCAACTCCTCGCTCCTTTGGACGCATGCCTTCAGTGTCCTTCTCTAGTCACAAGGGTCTTCAGCCACTGTCTCCCAGCCTGCTGGATATTATATATGCTTTACATTGATCAGTAGAGAAGACTGAAGTATAATTCATTTACTTACAGCTGTAGAACTTTTTCTCAGATTGCCACATGTTATTTTCCTTCCATTATTTTTTTTCAGTCTGATGTTTACATTTGTATGGAGTTAATGACCACGTGTCTGGATAAGTTAATGAAAAAACTTCAAGGGCCAATTCCAGAAGATGTGCTGGGGAAAATTTCCGTGTCTGTAAGTACACCGTAATTCGCAAGACACATGTTTGTGATCCCTGTGTATGGAATGAACTGCACAGTAACCTGTCTTTTTTTTTATTTTCACACACACACACGAAAAAAACACTACTTACCATGCAATACTTACATTACCTACATTACCTACATTAAGATGGTTACTTGAAAATTTTTCAATTCCAATATACATGCTCATTTAGCAGCGTGCAAAGAATGTCCTGTCCAATGGCTTGGGACTACCGGATTTTCCAGTTTCTTGGGGCTGGTGATAATGACGTTTGGGCTACTACATCATAGGTAGAACTTGCCCAAAGGGGAAGCCCAAAAATTTTATTTTTTTTTGCACCCTACTTAGATGATTTATTCTAAGAAGTCAACATTTAAGCCACATGCTGACTTCTGTTTGTGTACTATGTGTGTAATAGTATACATTTACCTTGACCTAGTGCATGTAAGTAGATCCTTCAAATATTATAGCGTTCATTTGTACAGATAGTTTTTGCATGTTTGTTTAGATTGTCAAGGCTTTGAATTACCTAAAGGAAACACATGGAGTTATGCACAGAGGCAAGTCAACATTGCAGTTACTCTCATGACATAAGATAGCAGGATCAACTCATGTCTTGCCGATTTTAACAACCTGCATAATCAAATAAACTTTACTTACTTACTTACTAATTTATACTTCCGGATTTCGACATCACAGGTCAATAATACACAGCAAAACATGACATGCCTATTGTGTTATTGCTGTCTCTGTCAGATGTTTAGGAGATAAAATAATAATAATAATAATAATAATAATAATAATAATAATAATAATAATAATAATTATAACAATTTTTTTAGATCTTTTAAATAATAATAATTTTATTTACAAATCATCGAATAGTTACTAATTATTAAGGTACGAGCTATAATAATGATAATGATAATGATAATGACGTAATGATGGCGCGAGCAAAGAGAATTTACGAATTTACATTTTGATAATCAAAGTTAACAAGTTGTTTTCCTTTTTTTTCGTCGCGCTGTTTTCTAAAAGAAATAGAAAACATGTTCTCCGTGTTTCTATCGAGTTATAGAAAGACTCGTGAAAGTTTGGGAGAACTCGAAAAAGCTGTGCAAACACTCGCCTACGGCTCGTGTTCCCACAGCATTTCTTGCTCTCCCAAACTTCCACTCGTGTTTCAATAACTCAATAGAAACATGGTACATGTTTTCAATTTTTTAAATGTACAATATATTTTAAAAAAAACTTTAGATAAACAAAAAAAATTCAAATTACTCCAAGAAAACTTCTAACCTTTTTTTAAAAATAGATATTTCATCAGCATCTCTAGCTTGACATGGCAGTCTATTCCAGATGATTCAATTATAAAGGCTACCGTAAAATTCCGAAAGTAACGACCCCTCGAAAGAAGCGAGCACCCGAAAGTAACGTCAAACAATTGTGACCGCCAATAAATCCTGAAAGTAGCGAGCGTACCCTCACCCCCAATCCCGAAAATAGCGAGATCCAGGTTCAATAGTATACTCATTGCTCTAGTCAATAGTCAGGTGAAAGTTACCGTACAATCACTTGATTTAAGGTTTTTGCCACGAAACGTTGTGAAGTGTCAATTCGTGCTTCGTCAGCTCATGTTGCGCCGTGTTTTGAAACCCGTAGAATTTTCAGGAACGTTTCTTTAAGTAAACTTGTATCATTTTCAACAGGAGCGTATAGAAAGGAACGTTTCTTCAAATTTAAATTGAAAACTTGACCAACGCACTGAGATATTGTTAAAGCAGACTAACATAGCAGTGCGTCACGAAGTACAAACAGTTTGCGTCATCTGACTAGCTTTCCTGCCGACCACTGACAACACGGTCTAGGCACGAAGAGCCGACCCATGTGGCAGCAACATAGATTTAAACTGGATCTCATGCTTTAGGAACTGTTTTTACGAATTTCGTAAAAAGAGCTCAATCGTACCGACTTCCATAGAACGTTTTTTGCTCCTCGACGGTAACGACCCCCCAATAGTACCAACCCCAAAAGCTGCTCAATCCGAAAGTAAAGAGAGTCGTTACTTTTAGAACTTTTGGAAGTTTGGTATATTTAAAACTAGGAGATCCACAGAAGTTGTGAGCAAGGTCTTGAGATGTACATGCATCTAGTATTAATTCTGTTATTATTGCTGTCTCTGTCAGATGTTAAGCCATCCAATGTTTTGTTGGATCATAGTGGTTCTGTCAAACTCTGCGATTTTGGTATTAGTGGTCGTTTAGTGGATTCAAAAGCAAAGACAAGAAGTGCGGGATGTGCAGCTTATATGGCAGTGAGTCTGATAAGTCATTTAACAAATACATGGACACAGTCACGGTGATATGCTGTCTGTCTATACCTCTCACTAGCCGAGTGCGGGGTCCGAGTGTTTTCCTCTTCGATTTATGGCCCGCACGCTTGGCGCTTGGGCCATAAATCGAAGCGGAAAAAGGAAGATCCGTCACTTACAGTACGGACCGAGACCACGAGGTTAGTAAGATATTTGTTATATTTCTACGGGCGGTTGAAATCACGCGGAACGGCTTCAAACGACTAAGGTACAATAAAAGCAAAACGATTCAGTTCAAAATCCTTGCTAAGGATTCTCTAAATTGACCAATCACAGCCCGCGTAGTAACTGAGAGATGATAGAGACCTTTAGATCCACGGTTACCCAAACTTGTATCTGCGGCTTGAGGTTACGTGTTTCCCCGCATGTTTGCCGTTCGTCGTTCGGACGTCAATCGATTTAGTCTGGAGTAAATTGGAACGAATATATATCATCCTGTCATAGCTTTGGAAATTGCCAAAATAATGCTGATTTTGAAACAAAAATAGTATGTTTTCTAACGTGTAGCTTTCTAACGAAATAAAGCATCATAAAAGTCTTAAAACACACATTCATCTTAAGCCGCCGCCATATTGGATTTCCACGTAGGACATTGTCTTTCTACAAACAACAGCAAAAGGCTGTAGAAATTTATTGATTAACTTTTTAATTCTGGCATCTTGACTTATGGAAAATACCGGCTCTGGGGAATTTTTTTCGAACTTATGGTTTACACAATCAGTCATTGCACGTGTTTGCACTTCGCCATATTGATGGCTGTGCTATGTTTTTTCAGCCTGAGCGTATAGACCCACCAGATCCTATGAACCCAGACTATGATGTCAGAGCAGATGTGTGGAGCCTGGGAATAACTTTGGTGAGCTACAATTCTGTATCTTTTCCTGTGGGTATCTATTTAAACTCTAGTTGTGTATGGTGCACACCTATTTTCACCGAGAATTGTTACATGCTGTAGACAAAACATAGTCCATGATTCCTGACACGCCGCGTATTGTTTTGTAGGTTGAACTCGCTACTGGGGAGTTTCCCTACAGAAACTGCACAACAGAGTTTGAAGTTTTGTCTCGTGTCATGAACGAAGAGCCGCCGTTACTTCCCCGGCAGGGCTTTTCTATGAACTTCTACTCTTTTGTCAAGACGTGGTAAGTAAGTGTGTGATGGAACGAGTATTGCAGAAAACTTGCATAACTTGATATTCAAAACAGGATTTCTTTTTTTCAGTTTGATAAAAGACTACAGATATCGACCTAAATATAACAGCTTACTGGTAGGTTTCTTTTTGTTGTGACAATGTTGGTCCCTGCCCAAACGGCCGGGCTTGAACAGTGTTCTGTCATGACACTCAGGACAGACCGCTGACAGGATGTTGCTGCATGTGATGCTGCACGTTACCTCAACGGCTGGGGAGTTACAAATAACCATTCATTTTTTCTCTGCCGTCATTTTCTGCTATGGTTTAAAATAAATTTATTTCCTGGTTACAGAAACATCCTTTTATTCTTGGATTTGAAGACAAAGAGGTCAATCTAGCAGGATGGCTTGCAGCTGCGCTTGACGAGTCCAACTATCCCGGCACAGAAGTTTAACACATCTTAGTATTCATTATCACATGTATTTACGTTTTGTACAAGTAACGAGCTCAAAGTGTAGAGTTTTATGTGGTGATCAATTTGAAACGTTTCAATTAAGTTTGTAAGAGATGTAATTTATATCTCCTTCAGTGAACCTGGATGTAATGGTGCTGTGGTGATATTTGATTAACGCTATTAAAACTGTAAGGCCATAGAATTGTTTAAAAAAAGAAAACTAAAACCCTTTTATTTCCAAATTACTCGGCCTTCACAGAAACAGTAAGAAGTGAAATTAGTTGTAGAGACTACTCAAGGAGTCTTAAGGAACTACAGGAGCGGATTGTAGGGTATTTTACACAGCAGGCAAGCGTTTTCTGAGCGCATTTTAGGCGATAGGAACCTCAAGCAACGACGACCGCGACGCCGAGGACGACGCCTAGTAAAAAATTAATTCATATTTCCCAGTGAAATTCGCAATTGTGTAGATCTGATCACGTGCATAGCCATTGTTTAGCTCATTAAAGCTTTTGTTTGGTGACGTTTTGGCGCTGTCGTCGTTGTGGTTTGCTTAAGCTCCCTATTGTTGGGCCATGATGAATTTCTTTGAGAGGAAGTGGGCTTCAATATCGCTGGTGTCGTCTGCTTGATGTTTCGTCACAACACAATAGACCATTTTACAGTTGTCTGTTCAGTGACCTGGCCTTTGAATGGCAGCGAGGCTGCAGGTGACCTTGTTTTGATACAGACCTCACTGTTTTTGTTGTGTAAATCAAGTTGTTCTTATGCTAACTAGTTTGCATTTACATGAGAAAAGCAGTGAGGTCTGTATCAAAGCAAGGTCACCTCCAGCCTCGCTTACATTCTTAGGCCAGGTAACTAAGCACACAACTGTAAAATGGGCTATTATCATCATTACTAACATAATAGGCCCTTTGCAGCTGGGGTCACGTGACCAAATTTTTCCTAGAAAATTTTTATATTATGGACTATAACTTAAAGAATGCCGGAAATGGAAGAGTGCATCGAAAATACCAAAATGGCCAAGTTTGAGGTCCCTGGAATTAAAGAGTAAGTTTATACAACACTTTGAATTTTCAAAAAACTTAGAGGATTTATATGGAGAATGTTGCTGGAGAGCAAGGTCTTGCTCTCCAACAACTTTTTCGTTACAAATCTTCTTATCCTTTTAAAAATTCAGACCGTCATAAAATCTCATTCTTTAGTAATGGGGGCCTCAAACTTGGCCATTTTGATATTTTCGACTTGCTTTTTCCATTTCTGGCATTTGTTAAGTTATAGCCCATAATTTTATAAAAAATAGGTCAGGTGATGGCTTAGCTGCAATGGGCCTATTGTAAGCTTTTAAATATTGATGGGGCAATATTATACGCCGTTGTTTGGAACCTAAATATAATTTGTTTTGTTTAAAATAACTTTAATGCACCGCGAGTATAAAAAGAGTGATCTAAAGAGTTCCTCATGCATAAGAGTGAAGATACTCTGCCATAATTTAAGCACTGATTTGGTCAAACATGAAGAAAACTCTTCATTATAATGTCCCTTTCAATTGTAGAGATTCTTCCGTATAGGATACTCTGCCGTATCCAGTAGACTGATAATATTGAAAGTCTCTTGCATAACTTGGGCATAACATCTACAAACTGAATGTCTTAATTTTAACATCTGATGTTATTTATTTTGAGTATGAGAGCATTGTTTGAAATAAATCCAATATTATTTGTATATTTTACAGACTAGCTAGCCTTTCAATCGACCATCGTATTGATTATATATAAACAGACATTTGATGTGCAATAATAATGCATTGGTACAGTGATGGACAAAAGTCTTGGGTCAAATTTGCACTTTGAGGGCTTTTGCACACACGCCAGACAGTCACGCGTGTGGGTTCTCCTACTCCCTACATACAGCGTTATATACCCCGTTAACACAGCCACCTCGTACCCTGGGTGTCAGAGGTTTTTCTTGCGCGGTTTCCGGTGTCGGTTATGTCTCTATTGTGACCCGCGCTTCGCCGCTCGTGCCGTCCGCCGCGCGCGAGAAAAACCTTCTGGTACCCAGGGTAGCCAGCTCGTTAATACGGCCAGATTTTTGTGGTCCGTTGGTGAGCGGAGTATCGGGGTTCCCCTGTATTTGTTTCAGAAAACTTGTTCTCCTGGTGATACTCTTTTGTATAGAACAAAGTGGTCAACAAAAGCAACAGGCCGCGTTTGATAAATAAGTATTCCTCTGTCTCCTCCGCAGAGGCTCCCTATATGGGGAAATTGAATAATAATATTGGGTTTAGGAGGACGCGCGGGGAACGACGCGAATAGGGAAAGGGCGGGAGCCTCTGCCAGATAATGTATCCAAAATGGCGCCGGATTTCTGAGGAGAAAAGAGGAGAAGAGAGGCGTCTGTCATATTTCGTGCGGTTGGCTCGTTAGATTTGCGGTTCGGTGGTTATGCTCCTTTGGTGCACTGAAGTAGACAAATCTGCATTTTAGTACACGTGTACGGTCCGAATCGATGGTTTTAATAAAGTATTATAGATCATTTTCGCTTCTTTACAAAAAAAGAATACTAACCGATTGCAATCGAAGTCTGCCTAATTGCTCAATGACCTTTGCCGTTTCCTCGCCGTGGCAATCCTGAAAAGCTGCTTTGCATTTCCCACTGTCGACAGCAGCGAAGTATATATGAAATAATTCATATTTGAACTGC